>NC_086451.1:211878997-211911497 GCF_028390025.1 Pseudophryne corroboree
TCTTCTTCATACTAGTAATTTAGGAGTCTGCTGCTGACAGTGTCCAGCAGGTCCGTCATTATATAATATATACCTGTCCTGCAGTAGTGATATATATATATTTTTTATATCATTATCATCCAGTCTATACTAGCAGACGCAGTACGGTAGTCCACGGCTGTAGCTACTTCTGTGTCGGCAGTGCTCATCCATAATTGTATACCTACCTGTGGTGGTTTTTTTTTTTTTTTCTATCTTCTTCATACTAGTAGTTTAAGAGTCTGCTGCTGACAGTGTCCAGCAGGTCCGTCATTATATAATATATACCTGTCCTGCAGTAGTGATATATATATATTTTTTATATCATTATCATCCAGTCTATACTAGCAGATGCAGTACGGTAGTCCACGGCTGTAGCTACCTCAGTGTCGGCAGTGCTCGTCCATAATTGTATACCTACCTGTGGTGGGTTTTTTTTTTCTATCTTCTTCATACTAGTAGTTTAGGAGTCTGCTGCTGACAGTGTCCAGCAGGTCCGTCATTATATAATATATACCTGTCCTGCAGTAGTGATATATATATATTTTTAAATCATTATCATCCAGTCTATACTAGCAGACGCAGTACGGTAGTCCACGGCTGTAGCTACCTCTGTGTCGGCAGTGCTCGTCCATAATTGTATACCTACCTGTGGTGGTTTTTTTTTTCTATCTTCTTCATACTAGTAGTTTAGGAGCCTGCTGCTGACAGTGTCCAGCAGGTCCGTCATTATATAATATATACCTGTCCTGCAGTAGTGATATATATATATTTTTTATATCATTATCATCCAGTCTATACTAGCAGACGCAGTACGGTAGTCCACGGCTGTAGCTACCTTTGTGTCGGCAGTGCTCGTCCTTAATTGTATACCTACCTGTGGTGGGTTTTTTTTTTCTATCTTCTTCATACTTGTAGTTTAGGAGTCTGCTGCTGACAGTGTCCAGCAGGTCCATCATTATATAATATATACCTGTCCTGCAGTAGTGATATATATATATTTTTTATATCATTATCATCCAGTCTATACCAGCAGACGCAGTACGGTAGTCCACGGCTGTAGCTACCTCTGTGTCGGCAGTGCTCGTCCATAATTGTATACCTACCTGTGGTGGGTTTTTTTTTCTATCTTCTTCATACTAGTAGTTTAGGAGTCTGCTGCTGTCAGTGTCCAGCAGGTCCGTCATTATATAATATATACCTGTCCTGCAGTAGTGATATATATATATTTTTTATATCATTATCGTCCAGTCTATACTAGCAGACGCAGTACGGTAGTCCACGGCTGTAGCTACCTCTGTGTCGGCAGTGCTCGTCCATAATTGTATACCTACCTGTGGTGGTTTTTTTTTTTTCTATCTTCTTCATACTAGTAGTTTAGGAGTCTGCTGCTGACAGTGTCCAGCATGTCCGTCATTATATAATATATACCTGTCCTGCAGTAGTGATATATATATATTTTTTATATCATTATCATCCAGTCTATACTAGCAGACGCAGTACGGTAGTCCACGGCTGTAGCTACCTCTGTGTCGGCAGTGCTCGTCCATAATTGTATACCTACCTGTGGTGGTTTTTTTTTTCTATCTTCTTCATACTAGTAGTTTAGGAGTCTGCTGCTGACAGTGTCCAGCAGGTCCGTCATTATATAATATATACCTGTCCTGCAGTAGTGATATATATATATATTTTTTATATCATTATCATCCAGTCTATACTAGCAGACGCAGTACGGTAGTCCACGGCTGTAGCTACCTCTGTGTAGGCAGTGCTCGTCCATAATTGTATACCTACCTGTGGTGGGTTTTTTTTTTCTATCTTCTTCATACTAGTAGTTTAGGAGTCTGCTGCTGACAGTGTCCAGCAGGTCCGTCATTATATAATATATACCTGTCCTGCAGTAGTGATATATATATATTTTTTATATCATTATCATCCAGTCTATACCAGCAGACGCAGTACGGTAGTCCACGGCTGTAGCTACCTCTGTGTCGGCAGTGCTCGTCCATAATTGTATACCTACCTGTGGTGGGTTTTTTTTTTCTATCTTCTTCATACTAGTAGTTTAGGAGTCTGCTGCTGACAGTGTCCAGCAGGTCCGTCATTATATAATATATACCTGTCCTGCAGTAGTGATATATATATATTTTTTATATCATTATCATCCAGTCTATACTAGCAGACGCAGTACGGTAGTCCACGGCTGTAGCTACCTCTGTGTCGGCAGTGCTCGTCCATAATTGTATACCTACCTGTGGTGGGGTTTTTTTTTTCTATCTTCTTCATACTAGTAGTTTAGGAGTCTGCTGCTGACAGTGTCCAGCAGGTCCGTCATTATATAATATATACCTGTCCTGCAGTAGTGATATATATATTTTTTTTTATATCATTATCATCCAGTCTATACTAGCAGACACTGTACGGTAGTCCACGGCTGTAGCTACCTCTGTGTCGGCAGTGCTCGTCCATAATTGTATACCTACCTGGGGTGGTTTTTTTTTTCTATCTTCTTCATACTAGTAGTTTAGGAGTCTGCTGCTGACAGTGTCCAGCAGGTCCGTCATTATATAATATATACCTTTCCTGCTGTAGTGATATATATATATATATATATATATTTTATATCATTATCATCCAGTCTATACTAGCAGACGCAGTACGGTAGTCCACGGCTGTAGCTACCTCTGTGTCGGCAGTGCTCGTCCATAATTGTATACCTACCTGTGGTGGGTTTTTTTTTTCTATCTTCTTCATACTAGTAGTTTAGGAGTCTGCTGCTGACAGTGTCCAGCAGGTCCGTCATTATATAATATATACCTGTCCTGCAGTAGTGATATATATATATTTTTTTATATCATTATCATCCAGTCTATACTAGCAGACGCAGTACGGTAGTCCACGGCTGTAGCTACCTCTGTGTCGGCAGTGCTCGTCCATAATTGTATACCTACCTGTGGTGTTTTTTTTTTTTCTATCTTCTTCATACTAGTAGTTTAGGAGTCTGCTGCTGACAGTGTCCAGCAGGTCCGTCATTATATAATATATACCTGTCCTGCAGTAGTGATATATATATATTTTTTATATCATTATCATCCAGTTTATACTAGCAGACGCAGTACGGTAGTCCACGGCTGTAGCTACCTCTGTGTCGGCAGTGCTCGTCCATAATTGTATACCTACCTGTGGTGGGTTTTTTTTTCTATCTTCTTCATACTAGTAGTTTAGGAGTCTGCTGCTGACAGTGTCCAGCAGGTCCGTCATTATATAATATATACCTGTCCTGCAGTAGTGATATATATATATATTTTTTATATCATTATCATCCAGTCTATACTAGCAGACGCAGTACGGTAGTCCACGGCTGTAGCTACCTCTGTGTCGGCAGTGCTCGTCCATAATTGTATACCTACCTGTGGTGGTTTTTTTTTTCTATCTTCTTCATACTAGTAGTTTAGGAGTCTGCTGCTGACAGTGTCCAGCAGGTCCGTCATTATATAATATATACCTGTCCTGCAGTAGTGATATATATATATATTTTTTATATCATTATCATCCAGTCTATACTAGCAGACGCAGTACGGTAGTCCACGGCTGTAGCTACCTCTGTGTCGGCAGTGCTCGTCCATAATTGTATACCTACCTTTGTTGGGTTTTTTTTTTTCTATCTTCTTCATACTAGTAGTTTAGGAGTCTGCTGCTGACAGTGTCCAGCAGGTCCGTCATTATATAATATATACCTGTCCTGCAGTAGTGATATATATATATTTTTTATATCATTACCATCCAGTCTATACCAGCAGACGCAGTACGGTAGTCCATGGCTGTAGCTACCTCTGTGTCGGCAGTGCTCGTCCATAATTGTATACCTACCTGTGGTGGGTTTTTTTTCTATCTTCTTCATACTAGTAATTTAGGAGTCTGCTGCTGACAGTGTCCAGCAGGTCCGTCATTATATAATATATACCTGTCCTGCAGTAGTGATATATATATATTTTTTATATCATTATCATCCAGTCTATACTAGCAGACGCAGTACGGTAGTCCACGGCTGTAGCTACTTCTGTGTCGGCAGTGCTCATCCATAATTGTATACCTACCTGTGGTGGTTTTTTTTTTTTTTTTTCTATCTTCTTCATACTAGTAGTTTAAGAGTCTGCTGCTGACAGTGTCCAGCAGGTCCGTCATTATATAATATATACCTGTCCTGCAGTAGTGATATATATATATTTTTTATATCATTATCATCCAGTCTATACTAGCAGATGCAGTACGGTAGTCCACGGCTGTAGCTACCTCAGTGTCGGCAGTGCTCGTCCATAATTGTATACCTACCTGTGGTGGGTTTTTTTTTTCTATCTTCTTCATACTAGTAGTTTAGGAGTCTGCTGCTGACAGTGTCCAGCAGGTCCGTCATTATATAATATATACCTGTCCTGCAGTAGTGATATATATATATTTTTTATATCATTATCATCCAGTCTATACTAGCAGACGCAGTACGGTAGTCCACGGCTGTAGCTACCTCTGTGTCGGCAGTGCTCGTCCATAATTGTATACCTACCTGTGGTGGGGTTTTTTTTTTCTATCTTCTTCATACTAGTAGTTTAGGAGTCTGCTGCTGACAGTGTCCAGCAGGTCCGTCATTATATAATATATACCTGTCCTGCAGTAGTGATATATATATTTTTTTTTATATCATTATCATCCAGTCTATACTAGCAGACACTGTACGGTAGTCCACGGCTGTAGCTACCTCTGTGTCGGCAGTGCTCGTCCATAATTGTATACCTACCTGGGGTGGTTTTTTTTTTCTATCTTCTTCATACTAGTAGTTTAGGAGTCTGCTGCTGACAGTGTCCAGCAGGTCCGTCATTATATAATATATACCTTTCCTGCTGTAGTGATATATATATATATATATATATATTTTATATCATTATCATCCAGTCTATACTAGCAGACGCAGTACGGTAGTCCACGGCTGTAGCTACCTCTGTGTCGGCAGTGCTCGTCCATAATTGTATACCTACCTGTGGTGGGTTTTTTTTTTCTATCTTCTTCATACTAGTAGTTTAGGAGTCTGCTGCTGACAGTGTCCAGCAGGTCCGTCATTATATAATATATACCTGTCCTGCAGTAGTGATATATATATATTTTTTTATATCATTATCATCCAGTCTATACTAGCAGACGCAGTACGGTAGTCCACGGCTGTAGCTACCTCTGTGTCGGCAGTGCTCGTCCATAATTGTATACCTACCTGTGGTGTTTTTTTTTTTTCTATCTTCTTCATACTAGTAGTTTAGGAGTCTGCTGCTGACAGTGTCCAGCAGGTCCGTCATTATATAATATATACCTGTCCTGCAGTAGTGATATATATATATTTTTTATATCATTATCATCCAGTTTATACTAGCAGACGCAGTACGGTAGTCCACGGCTGTAGCTACCTCTGTGTCGGCAGTGCTCGTCCATAATTGTATACCTACCTGTGGTGGGTTTTTTTTTCTATCTTCTTCATACTAGTAGTTTAGGAGTCTGCTGCTGACAGTGTCCAGCAGGTCCGTCATTATATAATATATACCTGTCCTGCAGTAGTGATATATATATATATTTTTTATATCATTATCATCCAGTCTATACTAGCAGACGCAGTACGGTAGTCCACGGCTGTAGCTACCTCTGTGTCGGCAGTGCTCGTCCATAATTGTATACCTACCTTTGTTGGGTTTTTTTTTTTCTATCTTCTTCATACTAGTAGTTTAGGAGTCTGCTGCTGACAGTGTCCAGCAGGTCCGTCATTATATAATATATACCTGTCCTGCAGTAGTGATATATATATATTTTTTATATCATTACCATCCAGTCTATACCAGCAGACGCAGTACGGTAGTCCATGGCTGTAGCTACCTCTGTGTCGGCAGTGCTCGTCCATAATTGTATACCTACCTGTGGTGGGTTTTTTTTCTATCTTCTTCATACTAGTAATTTAGGAGTCTGCTGCTGACAGTGTCCAGCAGGTCCGTCATTATATAATATATACCTGTCCTGCAGTAGTGATATATATATATTTTTTATATCATTATCATCCAGTCTATACTAGCAGACGCAGTACGGTAGTCCACGGCTGTAGCTACTTCTGTGTCGGCAGTGCTCATCCATAATTGTATACCTACCTGTGGTGGTTTTTTTTTTTTTTTTTCTATCTTCTTCATACTAGTAGTTTAAGAGTCTGCTGCTGACAGTGTCCAGCAGGTCCGTCATTATATAATATATACCTGTCCTGCAGTAGTGATATATATATATTTTTTATATCATTATCATCCAGTCTATACTAGCAGATGCAGTACGGTAGTCCACGGCTGTAGCTACCTCAGTGTCGGCAGTGCTCGTCCATAATTGTATACCTACCTGTGGTGGGTTTTTTTTTTCTATCTTCTTCATACTAGTAGTTTAGGAGTCTGCTGCTGACAGTGTCCAGCAGGTCCGTCATTATATAATATATACCTGTCCTGCAGTAGTGATATATATATATTTTTAAATCATTATCATCCAGTCTATACTAGCAGACGCAGTACGGTAGTCCACGGCTGTAGCTACCTCTGTGTCGGCAGTGCTCGTCCATAATTGTATACCTACCTGTGGTGGTTTTTTTTTTCTATCTTCTTCATACTAGTAGTTTAGGAGCCTGCTGCTGACAGTGTCCAGCAGGTCCGTCATTATATAATATATACCTGTCCTGCAGTAGTGATATATATATATTTTTTATATCATTATCATCCAGTCTATACTAGCAGACGCAGTACGGTAGTCCACGGCTGTAGCTACCTTTGTGTCGGCAGTGCTCGTCCTTAATTGTATACCTACCTGTGGTGGGTTTTTTTTTTCTATCTTCTTCATACTTGTAGTTTAGGAGTCTGCTGCTGACAGTGTCCAGCAGGTCCATCATTATATAATATATACCTGTCCTGCAGTAGTGATATATATATATTTTTTATATCATTATCATCCAGTCTATACCAGCAGACGCAGTACGGTAGTCCACGGCTGTAGCTACCTCTGTGTCGGCAGTGCTCGTCCATAATTGTATACCTACCTGTGGTGGGTTTTTTTTTCTATCTTCTTCATACTAGTAGTTTAGGAGTCTGCTGCTGTCAGTGTCCAGCAGGTCCGTCATTATATAATATATACCTGTCCTGCAGTAGTGATATATATATATTTTTTATATCATTATCGTCCAGTCTATACTAGCAGACGCAGTACGGTAGTCCACGGCTGTAGCTACCTCTGTGTCGGCAGTGCTCGTCCATAATTGTATACCTACCTGTGGTGGTTTTTTTTTTTCTATCTTCTTCATACTAGTAGTTTAGGAGTCTGCTGCTGACAGTGTCCAGCATGTCCGTCATTATATAATATATACCTGTCCTGCAGTAGTGATATATATATATTTTTTATATCATTATCATCCAGTCTATACTAGCAGACGCAGTACGGTAGTCCACGGCTGTAGCTACCTCTGTGTCGGCAGTGCTCGTCCATAATTGTATACCTACCTGTGGTGGTTTTTTTTTTCTATCTTCTTCATACTAGTAGTTTAGGAGTCTGCTGCTGACAGTGTCCAGCAGGTCCGTCATTATATAATATATACCTGTCCTGCAGTAGTGATATATATATATATTTTTTATATCATTATCATCCAGTCTATACTAGCAGACGCAGTACGGTAGTCCACGGCTGTAGCTACCTCTGTGTAGGCAGTGCTCGTCCATAATTGTATACCTACCTGTGGTGGGTTTTTTTTTTCTATCTTCTTCATACTAGTAGTTTAGGAGTCTGCTGCTGACAGTGTCCAGCAGGTCCGTCATTATATAATATATACCTGTCCTGCAGTAGTGATATATATATATTTTTTATATCATTATCATCCAGTCTATACCAGCAGACGCAGTACGGTAGTCCACGGCTGTAGCTACCTCTGTGTCGGCAGTGCTCGTCCATAATTGTATACCTACCTGTGGTGGGTTTTTTTTTTCTATCTTCTTCATACTAGTAGTTTAGGAGTCTGCTGCTGACAGTGTCCAGCAGGTCCGTCATTATATAATATATACCTGTCCTGCAGTAGTGATATATATATATTTTTTATATCATTATCATCCAGTCTATACTAGCAGACGCAGTACGGTAGTCCACGGCTGTAGCTACCTCTGTGTCGGCAGTGCTCGTCCATAATTGTATACCTACCTGTGGTGGGGGTTTTTTTTTCTATCTTCTTCATACTAGTAGTTTAGGAGTCTGCTGCTGACAGTGTCCAGCAGGTCCGTCATTATATAATATATACCTGTCCTGCAGTAGTGATATATATATTTTTTTTTATATCATTATCATCCAGTCTATACTAGCAGACACTGTACGGTAGTCCACGGCTGTAGCTACCTCTGTGTCGGCAGTGCTCGTCCATAATTGTATACCTACCTGGGGTGGTTTTTTTTTTCTATCTTCTTCATACTAGTAGTTTAGGAGTCTGCTGCTGACAGTGTCCAGCAGGTCCGTCATTATATAATATATACCTTTCCTGCTGTAGTGATATATATATATATATATATATATATATATTTTTTATATCATTATCATCCAGTCTATACTAGCAGACGCAGTACGGTAGTCCACGGCTGTAGCTACCTCTGTGTCGGCAGTGCTCGTCCATAATTGTATACCTACCTGTGGTGGGTTTTTTTTTTTCTATCTTCTTCATACTAGTAGTTTAGGAGTCTGCTGCTGACAGTGTCCAGCAGGTCCGTCATTATATAATATATACCTGTCCTGCAGTAGTGATATATATATATTTTTTTATATCATTATCATCCAGTCTATACTAGCAGACGCAGTACGGTAGTCCACGGCTGTAGCTACCTCTGTGTCGGCAGTGCTCGTCCATAATTGTATACCTACCTGTGGTGTTTTTTTTTTTTTCTATCTTCTTCATACTAGTAGTTTAGGAGTCTGCTGCTGACAGTGTCCAGCAGGTCCGTCATTATATAATATATACCTGTCCTGCAGTAGTGATATATATATATTTTTTATATCATTATCATCCAGTTTATACTAGCAGACGCAGTACGGTAGTCCACGGCTGTAGCTACCTCTGTGTCGGCAGTGCTCGTCCATAATTGTATACCTACCTGTGGTGGGTTTTTTTTTCTATCTTCTTCATACTAGTAGTTTAGGAGTCTGCTGCTGACAGTGTCCAGCAGGTCCGTCATTATATAATATATACCTGTCCTGCAGTAGTGATATATATATATATTTTTTATATCATTATCATCCAGTCTATACTAGCAGACGCAGTACGGTAGTCCACGGCTGTAGCTACCTCTGTGTCGGCAGTGCTCGTCCATAATTGTATACCTACCTGTGGTGGTTTTTTTTTTCTATCTTCTTCATACTAGTAGTTTAGGAGTCTGCTGCTGACAGTGTCCAGCAGGTCCGTCATTATATAATATATACCTGTCCTGCAGTAGTGATATATATATATATTTTTTATATCATTATCATCCAGTCTATACTAGCAGACGCAGTACGGTAGTCCACGGCTGTAGCTACCTCTGTGTCGGCAGTGCTCGTCCATAATTGTATACCTACCTTTGTTGGGTTTTTTTTTTTCTATCTTCTTCATACTAGTAGTTTAGGAGTCTGCTGCTGACAGTGTCCAGCAGGTCCGTCATTATATAATATATACCTGTCCTGCAGTAGTGATATATATATATTTTTTATATCATTATCATCCAGTCTATACTAGCAGACGCAGTACGGTAGTCCACGGCTGTAGCTACCTCTGTGTCGGCAGTGCTCGTCCATAATTGTATACCTACCTGTGGTGGGTTTTTTTTTCTATCTTCTTCATACTAGTAGTTTAGGAGTCTGCTGCTGACAGTGTCCAGCAGGTCCATCATTATATAATATATACCTGTCCTGGAGTAGTGATATATATATATTTTTTATATCATTATCGTCCAGTCTATACTAGCAGACGCAGTACGGTAGTCCACGGCTGTAGCTACCTCTGTGTCGGCAGTGCTCGTCCATAATTGTATACCTACCTGTGGTGGGTTTTTTTTTCTATCTTCTTCATACTAGTAGTTTAGGAGTCTGCTGCTGACAGTGTCCAGCAGGTCCGTCATTATATAATATATACCTGTCCTGCAGTAGTGATATATATATATATTTTTTATATCATTATCATCCAGTCTAAACTAGCAGACGCAGTACGGTAGTCCACGGCTGTTGCTACCTCTGTGTCGGCAGTGCTCGTCCATAATTGTATACCTACCTGTGGTGGTTTTTTTTTTTTCTATCTTCTTCATACTAGTAGTTTAGGAGTCTGCTGCTGTCAGTGTCCAGCAGGTCCGTCATTATATAATATATACCTGTCCTGCAGTAGTGATATATATATATTTTTTATATCATTATCGTCCAGTCTATACTAGCAGACGCAGTACGGTAGTCCACGGCTGTAGCTACCTCTGTGTCGGCAGTGCTCGTCCATAATTGTATACCTACCTGTGGTGGTTTTTTTTTTTCTATCTTCTTCATACTAGTAGTTTAGGAGTCTGCTGCTGACAGTGTCCAGCATGTCCGTCATTATATAATATATACCTGTCCTGCAGTAGTGATATATATATATTTTTTATATCATTATCATCCAGTCTATACTAGCAGACGCAGTACGGTAGTCCACGGCTGTAGCTACCTCTGTGTCGGCAGTGCTCGTCCATAATTGTATACCTACCTGTGGTGGTTTTTTTTTTCTATCTTCTTCATACTAGTAGTTTAGGAGTCTGCTGCTGACAGTGTCCAGCAGGTCCGTCATTATATAATATATACCTGTCCTGCAGTAGTGATATATATATATATTTTTTATATCATTATCATCCAGTCTATACTAGCAGACGCAGTACGGTAGTCCACGGCTGTAGCTACCTCTGTGTAGGCAGTGCTCGTCCATAATTGTATACCTACCTGTGGTGGGTTTTTTTTTTCTATCTTCTTCATACTAGTAGTTTAGGAGTCTGCTGCTGACAGTGTCCAGCAGGTCCGTCATTATATAATATATACCTGTCCTGCAGTAGTGATATATATATATTTTTTATATCATTATCATCCAGTCTATACCAGCAGACGCAGTACGGTAGTCCACGGCTGTAGCTACCTCTGTGTCGGCAGTGCTCGTCCATAATTGTATACCTACCTGTGGTGGGTTTTTTTTTTCTATCTTCTTCATACTAGTAGTTTAGGAGTCTGCTGCTGACAGTGTCCAGCAGGTCCGTCATTATATAATATATACCTGTCCTGCAGTAGTGATATATATATATTTTTTATATCATTATCATCCAGTCTATACTAGCAGACGCAGTACGGTAGTCCACGGCTGTAGCTACCTCTGTGTCGGCAGTGCTCGTCCATAATTGTATACCTACCTGTGGTGGGGGTTTTTTTTTCTATCTTCTTCATACTAGTAGTTTAGGAGTCTGCTGCTGACAGTGTCCAGCAGGTCCGTCATTATATAATATATACCTGTCCTGCAGTAGTGATATATATATTTTTTTTTATATCATTATCATCCAGTCTATACTAGCAGACACTGTACGGTAGTCCACGGCTGTAGCTACCTCTGTGTCGGCAGTGCTCGTCCATAATTGTATACCTACCTGGGGTGGTTTTTTTTTTCTATCTTCTTCATACTAGTAGTTTAGGAGTCTGCTGCTGACAGTGTCCAGCAGGTCCGTCATTATATAATATATACCTTTCCTGCTGTAGTGATATATATATATATATATATATATATATATTTTTTATATCATTATCATCCAGTCTATACTAGCAGACGCAGTACGGTAGTCCACGGCTGTAGCTACCTCTGTGTCGGCAGTGCTCGTCCATAATTGTATACCTACCTGTGGTGGGTTTTTTTTTTTCTATCTTCTTCATACTAGTAGTTTAGGAGTCTGCTGCTGACAGTGTCCAGCAGGTCCGTCATTATATAATATATACCTGTCCTGCAGTAGTGATATATATATATTTTTTTATATCATTATCATCCAGTCTATACTAGCAGACGCAGTACGGTAGTCCACGGCTGTAGCTACCTCTGTGTCGGCAGTGCTCGTCCATAATTGTATACCTACCTGTGGTGTTTTTTTTTTTTTCTATCTTCTTCATACTAGTAGTTTAGGAGTCTGCTGCTGACAGTGTCCAGCAGGTCCGTCATTATATAATATATACCTGTCCTGCAGTAGTGATATATATATATTTTTTATATCATTATCATCCAGTTTATACTAGCAGACGCAGTACGGTAGTCCACGGCTGTAGCTACCTCTGTGTCGGCAGTGCTCGTCCATAATTGTATACCTACCTGTGGTGGGTTTTTTTTTCTATCTTCTTCATACTAGTAGTTTAGGAGTCTGCTGCTGACAGTGTCCAGCAGGTCCGTCATTATATAATATATACCTGTCCTGCAGTAGTGATATATATATATATTTTTTATATCATTATCATCCAGTCTATACTAGCAGACGCAGTACGGTAGTCCACGGCTGTAGCTACCTCTGTGTCGGCAGTGCTCGTCCATAATTGTATACCTACCTGTGGTGGTTTTTTTTTTCTATCTTCTTCATACTAGTAGTTTAGGAGTCTGCTGCTGACAGTGTCCAGCAGGTCCGTCATTATATAATATATACCTGTCCTGCAGTAGTGATATATATATATATTTTTTATATCATTATCATCCAGTCTATACTAGCAGACGCAGTACGGTAGTCCACGGCTGTAGCTACCTCTGTGTCGGCAGTGCTCGTCCATAATTGTATACCTACCTTTGTTGGGTTTTTTTTTTTCTATCTTCTTCATACTAGTAGTTTAGGAGTCTGCTGCTGACAGTGTCCAGCAGGTCCGTCATTATATAATATATACCTGTCCTGCAGTAGTGATATATATATATTTTTTATATCATTATCATCCAGTCTATACTAGCAGACGCAGTACGGTAGTCCACGGCTGTAGCTACCTCTGTGTCGGCAGTGCTCGTCCATAATTGTATACCTACCTGTGGTGGGTTTTTTTTTCTATCTTCTTCATACTAGTAGTTTAGGAGTCTGCTGCTGACAGTGTCCAGCAGGTCCATCATTATATAATATATACCTGTCCTGGAGTAGTGATATATATATATTTTTTATATCATTATCGTCCAGTCTATACTAGCAGACGCAGTACGGTAGTCCACGGCTGTAGCTACCTCTGTGTCGGCAGTGCTCGTCCATAATTGTATACCTACCTGTGGTGGGTTTTTTTTTCTATCTTCTTCATACTAGTAGTTTAGGAGTCTGCTGCTGACAGTGTCCAGCAGGTCCGTCATTATATAATATATACCTGTCCTGCAGTAGTGATATATATATATATTTTTTATATCATTATCATCCAGTCTAAACTAGCAGACGCAGTACGGTAGTCCACGGCTGTTGCTACCTCTGTGTCGGCAGTGCTCGTCCATAATTGTATACCTACCTGTGGTGGTTTTTTTTTTTTCTATCTTCTTCATACTAGTAGTTTAGGAGTCTGCTGCTGACAGTGTCCAGCAGGTCCGTCATTATATAATATATACCTGTCCTGCAGTAGTGATATATATATATATTTTTTATATCATTATCATCCAGTCTATACTAGCAGATGCAGTACGGTAGTCCACGGCTGTAGCTACCTCTGTGTCGGCAGTGCTCGTCCATAATTGTATACCTACCTGTGGTGGTTTTTTTTTCTATCTTCTTCATACTAGTAGTTTAGGAGTCTGCTGCTGACAGTGTCCAGCAGGTCCGTCATTATATAATATATACCTGTCCTGCAGTAGTGATATATATATATATTTTATATCATTATCATCCAGTCTATACTAGCAGACGCAGTACGGTAGTCCACGGCTGTAGCTACCTCTGTGTCGGCAGTGCTCGTCCATAATTGTATACCTACCTTTGTTGGGTTTTTTTTTTCTATCTTCTTCATACTAGTAGTTTAGGAGTCTGCTGCTGACAGTGTCCAGCAGCTCCGTCATTATATAATATATACATGTCCTGCAGTAGTGATATATATATTTTTTTTATATCATTATCATCCAGTCTATACTAGCAGACGCAGTACGGTAGTCCACGGCTGTAGCTACCTTTGTGTCGGCAGTGCTCGTCCATAATTGTATACCTACCTGTGGTGGGTTTTTTTTTCTATCTTCTTCATACTAGTAGTTTAGGAGTCTGCTGCTGACAGTGTCCAGCAGGTCCATCATTATATAATATATACCTGTCCTGCAGTAGTGATATACATATATTTTTTATATCATTATCATCCAGTCTATACCAGCAGACGCAGTACGGTAGTCCACGGCTGTAGCTACCTCTGTGTCGGCAGTGCTCGTCCATAATTGTATACCTACCTGTGGTGGTTTTTTTTTTTCTATCTTCTTCATACTAGTAGTTTAGGAGTCTGCTGCTGACAGTGTCCAGCAGGTCCGTCATTATATAATATATACCTGTCCTGCAGTAGTGATATATATATATTTTTTATATCATTATCGTCCAGTCTATACTAGCAGACGCAGTACGGTAGTCCACGGCTGTAGCTACCTCTGTGTCGGCAGTGCTCGTCCATAATTGTATACCTACCTGTGGTGGGGTTTTTTTTTTCTATCTTCTTCATACTAGTAGTTTAGGAGTCTGCTGCTGACAGTGTCCAGCAGGTCCATCATTATATAATATATACCTGTCCTGGAGTAGTGATATACATATATTTTTTATATCATTATCATCCAGTCTATACCAGCAGACGCAGTACAGTAGTCCACGGCTGTAGCTACCTCTGTGTCGGCAGTGCTCGTCCATAATTGTATACCTACCTTTGTTGGGTTTTTTTTTTTCTATCTTCTTCATACTAGTAGTTTAGGAGTCTGCTGCTGACAGTGTCCAGCAGGTCCGTCATTATATAATATATACCTGTCCTGCAGTAGTGATATATATATATTTTTTATATCATTACCATCCAGTCTATACCAGCAGACGCAGTACGGTAGTCCATGGCTGTAGCTACCTCTGTGTCGGCAGTGCTCGTCCATAATTGTATACCTACCTGTGGTGGGTTTTTTTTCTATCTTCTTCATACTAGTAATTTAGGAGTCTGCTGCTGACAGTGTCCAGCAGGTCCGTCATTATATAATATATACCTGTCCTGCAGTAGTGATATATATATATTTTTTATATCATTATCATCCAGTCTATACTAGCAGACGCAGTACGGTAGTCCACGGCTGTAGCTACTTCTGTGTCGGCAGTGCTCATCCATAATTGTATACCTACCTGTGGTGGTTTTTTTTTTTTTTTTTCTATCTTCTTCATACTAGTAGTTTAAGAGTCTGCTGCTGACAGTGTCCAGCAGGTCCGTCATTATATAATATATACCTGTCCTGCAGTAGTGATATATATATATTTTTTATATCATTATCATCCAGTCTATACTAGCAGATGCAGTACGGTAGTCCACGGCTGTAGCTACCTCAGTGTCGGCAGTGCTCGTCCATAATTGTATACCTACCTGTGGTGGGTTTTTTTTTTCTATCTTCTTCATACTAGTAGTTTAGGAGTCTGCTGCTGACAGTGTCCAGCAGGTCCGTCATTATATAATATATACCTGTCCTGCAGTAGTGATATATATATATTTTTAAATCATTATCATCCAGTCTATACTAGCAGACGCAGTACGGTAGTCCACGGCTGTAGCTACCTCTGTGTCGGCAGTGCTCGTCCATAATTGTATACCTACCTGTGGTGGTTTTTTTTTTCTATCTTCTTCATACTAGTAGTTTAGGAGCCTGCTGCTGACAGTGTCCAGCAGGTCCGTCATTATATAATATATACCTGTCCTGCAGTAGTGATATATATATATTTTTTATATCATTATCATCCAGTCTATACTAGCAGACGCAGTACGGTAGTCCACGGCTGTAGCTACCTTTGTGTCGGCAGTGCTCGTCCTTAATTGTATACCTACCTGTGGTGGGTTTTTTTTTTCTATCTTCTTCATACTTGTAGTTTAGGAGTCTGCTGCTGACAGTGTCCAGCAGGTCCATCATTATATAATATATACCTGTCCTGCAGTAGTGATATATATATATTTTTTATATCATTATCATCCAGTCTATACCAGCAGACGCAGTACGGTAGTCCACGGCTGTAGCTACCTCTGTGTCGGCAGTGCTCGTCCATAATTGTATACCTACCTGTGGTGGGTTTTTTTTTCTATCTTCTTCATACTAGTAGTTTAGGAGTCTGCTGCTGTCAGTGTCCAGCAGGTCCGTCATTATATAATATATACCTGTCCTGCAGTAGTGATATATATATATTTTTTATATCATTATCGTCCAGTCTATACTAGCAGACGCAGTACGGTAGTCCACGGCTGTAGCTACCTCTGTGTCGGCAGTGCTCGTCCATAATTGTATACCTACCTGTGGTGGGTTTTTTTTTTTTCTATCTTCTTCATACTAGTAGTTTAGGAGTCTGCTGCTGACAGTGTCCAGCATGTCCGTCATTATATAATATATACCTGTCCTGCAGTAGTGATATATATATATTTTTTATATCATTATCATCCAGTCTATACTAGCAGACGCAGTACGGTAGTCCACGGCTGTAGCTACCTCTGTGTCGGCAGTGCTCGTCCATAATTGTATACCTACCTGTGGTGGTTTTTTTTTTCTATCTTCTTCATACTAGTAGTTTAGGAGTCTGCTGCTGACAGTGTCCAGCAGGTCCGTCATTATATAATATATACCTGTCCTGCAGTAGTGATATATATATATATTTTTTATATCATTATCATCCAGTCTATACTAGCAGACGCAGTACGGTAGTCCACGGCTGTAGCTACCTCTGTGTAGGCAGTGCTCGTCCATAATTGTATACCTACCTGTGGTGGGTTTTTTTTTTCTATCTTCTTCATACTAGTAGTTTAGGAGTCTGCTGCTGACAGTGTCCAGCAGGTCCGTCATTATATAATATATACCTGTCCTGCAGTAGTGATATATATATATTTTTTATATCATTATCATCCAGTCTATACCAGCAGACGCAGTACGGTAGTCCACGGCTGTAGCTACCTCTGTGTCGGCAGTGCTCGTCCATAATTGTATACCTACCTGTGGTGGGTTTTTTTTTTCTATCTTCTTCATACTAGTAGTTTAGGAGTCTGCTGCTGACAGTGTCCAGCAGGTCCGTCATTATATAATATATACCTGTCCTGCAGTAGTGATATATATATATTTTTTATATCATTATCATCCAGTCTATACTAGCAGACGCAGTACGGTAGTCCACGGCTGTAGCTACCTCTGTGTCGGCAGTGCTCGTCCATAATTGTATACCTACCTGTGGTGGGGGTTTTTTTTTCTATCTTCTTCATACTAGTAGTTTAGGAGTCTGCTGCTGACAGTGTCCAGCAGGTCCGTCATTATATAATATATACCTGTCCTGCAGTAGTGATATATATATTTTTTTTTATATCATTATCATCCAGTCTATACTAGCAGACACTGTACGGTAGTCCACGGCTGTAGCTACCTCTGTGTCGGCAGTGCTCGTCCATAATTGTATACCTACCTGGGGTGGTTTTTTTTTTCTATCTTCTTCATACTAGTAGTTTAGGAGTCTGCTGCTGACAGTGTCCAGCAGGTCCGTCATTATATAATATATACCTTTCCTGCTGTAGTGATATATATATATATATATATATATATATTTTTTATATCATTATCATCCAGTCTATACTAGCAGACGCAGTACGGTAGTCCACGGCTGTAGCTACCTCTGTGTCGGCAGTGCTCGTCCATAATTGTATACCTACCTGTGGTGGGTTTTTTTTTTTCTATCTTCTTCATACTAGTAGTTTAGGAGTCTGCTGCTGACAGTGTCCAGCAGGTCCGTCATTATATAATATATACCTGTCCTGCAGTAGTGATATATATATATTTTTTTATATCATTATCATCCAGTCTATACTAGCAGACGCAGTACGGTAGTCCACGGCTGTAGCTACCTCTGTGTCGGCAGTGCTCGTCCATAATTGTATACCTACCTGTGGTGTTTTTTTTTTTTTCTATCTTCTTCATACTAGTAGTTTAGGAGTCTGCTGCTGACAGTGTCCAGCAGGTCCGTCATTATATAATATATACCTGTCCTGCAGTAGTGATATATATATATATTTTTTATATCATTATCATCCAGTCTATACTAGCAGACGCAGTACGGTAGTCCACGGCTGTAGCTACCTCTGTGTCGGCAGTGCTCGTCCATAATTGTATACCTACCTTTGTTGGGTTTTTTTTTTTCTATCTTCTTCATACTAGTAGTTTAGGAGTCTGCTGCTGACAGTGTCCAGCAGGTCCGTCATTATATAATATATACCTGTCCTGCAGTAGTGATATATATATATTTTTTATATCATTATCATCCAGTCTATACTAGCAGACGCAGTACGGTAGTCCACGGCTGTAGCTACCTCTGTGTCGGCAGTGCTCGTCCATAATTGTATACCTACCTGTGGTGGGTTTTTTTTTCTATCTTCTTCATACTAGTAGTTTAGGAGTCTGCTGCTGACAGTGTCCAGCAGGTCCATCATTATATAATATATACCTGTCCTGGAGTAGTGATATATATATATTTTTTATATCATTATCGTCCAGTCTATACTAGCAGACGCAGTACGGTAGTCCACGGCTGTAGCTACCTCTGTGTCGGCAGTGCTCGTCCATAATTGTATACCTACCTGTGGTGGGTTTTTTTTTCTATCTTCTTCATACTAGTAGTTTAGGAGTCTGCTGCTGACAGTGTCCAGCAGGTCCGTCATTATATAATATATACCTGTCCTGCAGTAGTGATATATATATATATTTTTTATATCATTATCATCCAGTCTAAACTAGCAGACGCAGTACGGTAGTCCACGGCTGTTGCTACCTCTGTGTCGGCAGTGCTCGTCCATAATTGTATACCTACCTGTGGTGGTTTTTTTTTTTTCTATCTTCTTCATACTAGTAGTTTAGGAGTCTGCTGCTGACAGTGTCCAGCAGGTCCGTCATTATATAATATATACCTGTCCTGCAGTAGTGATATATATATATATTTTTTATATCATTATCATCCAGTCTATACTAGCAGATGCAGTACGGTAGTCCACGGCTGTAGCTACCTCTGTGTCGGCAGTGCTCGTCCATAATTGTATACCTACCTGTGGTGGTTTTTTTTTCTATCTTCTTCATACTAGTAGTTTAGGAGTCTGCTGCTGACAGTGTCCAGCAGGTCCGTCATTATATAATATATACCTGTCCTGCAGTAGTGATATATATATATATTTTATATCATTATCATCCAGTCTATACTAGCAGACGCAGTACGGTAGTCCACGGCTGTAGCTACCTCTGTGTCGGCAGTGCTCGTCCATAATTGTATACCTACCTTTGTTGGGTTTTTTTTTTCTATCTTCTTCATACTAGTAGTTTAGGAGTCTGCTGCTGACAGTGTCCAGCAGCTCCGTCATTATATAATATATACATGTCCTGCAGTAGTGATATATATATTTTTTTTATATCATTATCATCCAGTCTATACTAGCAGACGCAGTACGGTAGTCCACGGCTGTAGCTACCTTTGTGTCGGCAGTGCTCGTCCATAATTGTATACCTACCTGTGGTGGGTTTTTTTTTCTATCTTCTTCATACTAGTAGTTTAGGAGTCTGCTGCTGACAGTGTCCAGCAGGTCCATCATTATATAATATATACCTGTCCTGCAGTAGTGATATACATATATTTTTTATATCATTATCATCCAGTCTATACCAGCAGACGCAGTACGGTAGTCCACGGCTGTAGCTACCTCTGTGTCGGCAGTGCTCGTCCATAATTGTATACCTACCTGTGGTGGTTTTTTTTTTCTATCTTCTTCATACTAGTAGTTTAGGAGTCTGCTGCTGACAGTGTCCAGCAGGTCCGTCATTATATAATATATACCTGTCCTGCAGTAGTGATATATATATATTTTTTATATCATTATCGTCCAGTCTATACTAGCAGACGCAGTACGGTAGTCCACGGCTGTAGCTACCTCTGTGTCGGCAGTGCTCGTCCATAATTGTATACCTACCTGTGGTGGGGTTTTTTTTTTCTATCTTCTTCATACTAGTAGTTTAGGAGTCTGCTGCTGACAGTGTCCAGCAGGTCCATCATTATATAATATATACCTGTCCTGGAGTAGTGATATACATATATTTTTTATATCATTATCATCCAGTCTATACCAGCAGACGCAGTACAGTAGTCCACGGCTGTAGCTACCTCTGTGTCGGCAGTGCTCGTCCATAATTGTATACCTACCTGTGGTGGGTTTTTTTTTTCTATCTTCTTCATACTAGTAGTTTAGGAGTCTGCTGCTGACAGTGTCCAGCAGGTCCGTCATTATATAATATATACCTGTCCTGCAGTAGTGATATATATATATTTTTTATATCATTATCGTCCAGTCTATACTAGCAGACGCAGTACGGTAGTCCACGGCTGTAGCTACCTCTGTGTCGGCAGTGCTCGTCCATAATTGTATACCTACCTGTGGTGGTTTTTTTTTTCTATCTTCTTCATACTAGTAGTTTAGGAGTCTGCTGCTGACAGTGTCCAGCAGGTCCGTCATTATATAATATATACCTGTCCTGCAGTAGTGATATATATATATATTTTTTATATCATTATCATCCAGTCTAAACTAGCAGACGCAGTACGGTAGTCCACGGCTGTTGCTACCTCTGTGTCGGCAGTGCTCGTCCATAATTGTATACCTACCTGTGGTGGCTTTTTTTTTTTCTATCTTCTTCATACTAGTAGTTTAGGAGTCTGCTGCTGACAGTGTCCAGCAGGTCCGTCATTATATAATATATACCTGTCCTGCAGTAGTGATATATATATATATTTTTTATATCATTATCATCCAGTCTATACTAGCAGATGCAGTACGGTAGTCCACGGCTGTAGCTACCTCTGTGTCGGCAGTGCTCGTCCATAATTGTATACCTACCTGTGGTGGTTTTTTTTTCTATCTTCTTCATACTAGTAGTTTAGGAGTCTGCTGCTGACAGTGTCCAGCAGGTCCGTCATTATATAATATATACCTGTCCTGCAGTAGTGATATATATATATATTTTATATCATTATCATCCAGTCTATACTAGCAGACGCAGTACGGTAGTCCACGGCTGTAGCTACCTCTGTGTCGGCAGTGCTCGTCCATAATTGTATACCTACCTGTGGTGGTTTTTTTTTTCTATCTTCTTCATACTAGTAGTTTAGGAGTCTGCTGCTGACAGTGTCCAGCAGGTCCGTCATTATATAATATATACCTGTCCTGCAGTAGTGATATATATATATATTTTTTATATCATTATCATCCAGTCTATACTAGCAGACGCAGTACGGTAGTCCACGGCTGTAGCTACCTCTGTGTAGGCAGTGCTCGTCCATAATTGTATACCTACCTGTGGTGGGTTTTTTTTTTCTATCTTCTTCATACTAGTAGTTTAGGAGTCTGCTGCTGACAGTGTCCAGCAGGTCCGTCATTATATAATATATACCTGTCCTGCAGTAGTGATATATATATATTTTTTATATCATTATCATCCAGTCTATACCAGCAGACGCAGTACGGTAGTCCACGGCTGTAGCTACCTCTGTGTCGGCAGTGCTCGTCCATAATTGTATACCTACCTGTGGTGGGTTTTTTTTTTCTATCTTCTTCATACTAGTAGTTTAGGAGTCTGCTGCTGACAGTGTCCAGCAGGTCCGTCATTATATAATATATACCTGTCCTGCAGTAGTGATATATATATATTTTTTATATCATTATCATCCAGTCTATACTAGCAGACGCAGTACGGTAGTCCACGGCTGTAGCTACCTCTGTGTCGGCAGTGCTCGTCCATAATTGTATACCTACCTGTGGTGGGGGTTTTTTTTTCTATCTTCTTCATACTAGTAGTTTAGGAGTCTGCTGCTGACAGTGTCCAGCAGGTCCGTCATTATATAATATATACCTGTCCTGCAGTAGTGATATATATATTTTTTTTTATATCATTATCATCCAGTCTATACTAGCAGACACTGTACGGTAGTCCACGGCTGTAGCTACCTCTGTGTCGGCAGTGCTCGTCCATAATTGTA
Source organism: Pseudophryne corroboree (assembly GCF_028390025.1). Taxonomy (NCBI): domain Eukaryota; kingdom Metazoa; phylum Chordata; class Amphibia; order Anura; family Myobatrachidae; genus Pseudophryne; species Pseudophryne corroboree. The sequence continues at coordinate 211,901,305 of NC_086451.1, forward strand.
TACCTACCTGGGGTGGTTTTTTTTTTCTATCTTCTTCATACTAGTAGTTTAGGAGTCTGCTGCTGACAGTGTCCAGCAGGTCCGTCATTATATAATATATACCTTTCCTGCTGTAGTGATATATATATATATATATATATATATATATTTTTTATATCATTATCATCCAGTCTATACTAGCAGACGCAGTACGGTAGTCCACGGCTGTAGCTACCTCTGTGTCGGCAGTGCTCGTCCATAATTGTATACCTACCTGTGGTGGGTTTTTTTTTTTCTATCTTCTTCATACTAGTAGTTTAGGAGTCTGCTGCTGACAGTGTCCAGCAGGTCCGTCATTATATAATATATACCTGTCCTGCAGTAGTGATATATATATATTTTTTTATATCATTATCATCCAGTCTATACTAGCAGACGCAGTACGGTAGTCCACGGCTGTAGCTACCTCTGTGTCGGCAGTGCTCGTCCATAATTGTATACCTACCTGTGGTGTTTTTTTTTTTTTCTATCTTCTTCATACTAGTAGTTTAGGAGTCTGCTGCTGACAGTGTCCAGCAGGTCCGTCATTATATAATATATACCTGTCCTGCAGTAGTGATATATATATATTTTTTATATCATTATCATCCAGTTTATACTAGCAGACGCAGTACGGTAGTCCACGGCTGTAGCTACCTCTGTGTCGGCAGTGCTCGTCCATAATTGTATACCTACCTGTGGTGGGTTTTTTTTTCTATCTTCTTCATACTAGTAGTTTAGGAGTCTGCTGCTGACAGTGTCCAGCAGGTCCGTCATTATATAATATATACCTGTCCTGCAGTAGTGATATATATATATATTTTTTATATCATTATCATCCAGTCTATACTAGCAGACGCAGTACGGTAGTCCACGGCTGTAGCTACCTCTGTGTCGGCAGTGCTCGTCCATAATTGTATACCTACCTGTGGTGGTTTTTTTTTTCTATCTTCTTCATACTAGTAGTTTAGGAGTCTGCTGCTGACAGTGTCCAGCAGGTCCGTCATTATATAATATATACCTGTCCTGCAGTAGTGATATATATATATATTTTTTATATCATTATCATCCAGTCTATACTAGCAGACGCAGTACGGTAGTCCACGGCTGTAGCTACCTCTGTGTCGGCAGTGCTCGTCCATAATTGTATACCTACCTTTGTTGGGTTTTTTTTTTTCTATCTTCTTCATACTAGTAGTTTAGGAGTCTGCTGCTGACAGTGTCCAGCAGGTCCGTCATTATATAATATATACCTGTCCTGCAGTAGTGATATATATATATTTTTTATATCATTATCATCCAGTCTATACTAGCAGACGCAGTACGGTAGTCCACGGCTGTAGCTACCTCTGTGTCGGCAGTGCTCGTCCATAATTGTATACCTACCTGTGGTGGGTTTTTTTTTCTATCTTCTTCATACTAGTAGTTTAGGAGTCTGCTGCTGACAGTGTCCAGCAGGTCCATCATTATATAATATATACCTGTCCTGGAGTAGTGATATATATATATTTTTTATATCATTATCGTCCAGTCTATACTAGCAGACGCAGTACGGTAGTCCACGGCTGTAGCTACCTCTGTGTCGGCAGTGCTCGTCCATAATTGTATACCTACCTGTGGTGGGTTTTTTTTTCTATCTTCTTCATACTAGTAGTTTAGGAGTCTGCTGCTGACAGTGTCCAGCAGGTCCGTCATTATATAATATATACCTGTCCTGCAGTAGTGATATATATATATATTTTTTATATCATTATCATCCAGTCTAAACTAGCAGACGCAGTACGGTAGTCCACGGCTGTTGCTACCTCTGTGTCGGCAGTGCTCGTCCATAATTGTATACCTACCTGTGGTGGTTTTTTTTTTTTCTATCTTCTTCATACTAGTAGTTTAGGAGTCTGCTGCTGACAGTGTCCAGCAGGTCCGTCATTATATAATATATACCTGTCCTGCAGTAGTGATATATATATATATTTTTTATATCATTATCATCCAGTCTATACTAGCAGATGCAGTACGGTAGTCCACGGCTGTAGCTACCTCTGTGTCGGCAGTGCTCGTCCATAATTGTATACCTACCTGTGGTGGTTTTTTTTTCTATCTTCTTCATACTAGTAGTTTAGGAGTCTGCTGCTGACAGTGTCCAGCAGGTCCGTCATTATATAATATATACCTGTCCTGCAGTAGTGATATATATATATATATTTTATATCATTATCATCCAGTCTATACTAGCAGACGCAGTACGGTAGTCCACGGCTGTAGCTACCTCTGTGTCGGCAGTGCTCGTCCATAATTGTATACCTACCTTTGTTGGGTTTTTTTTTTCTATCTTCTTCATACTAGTAGTTTAGGAGTCTGCTGCTGACAGTGTCCAGCAGCTCCGTCATTATATAATATATACATGTCCTGCAGTAGTGATATATATATTTTTTTTATATCATTATCATCCAGTCTATACTAGCAGACGCAGTACGGTAGTCCACGGCTGTAGCTACCTTTGTGTCGGCAGTGCTCGTCCATAATTGTATACCTACCTGTGGTGGGTTTTTTTTTCTATCTTCTTCATACTAGTAGTTTAGGAGTCTGCTGCTGACAGTGTCCAGCAGGTCCATCATTATATAATATATACCTGTCCTGCAGTAGTGATATACATATATTTTTTATATCATTATCATCCAGTCTATACCAGCAGACGCAGTACGGTAGTCCACGGCTGTAGCTACCTCTGTGTCGGCAGTGCTCGTCCATAATTGTATACCTACCTGTGGTGGTTTTTTTTTTCTATCTTCTTCATACTAGTAGTTTAGGAGTCTGCTGCTGACAGTGTCCAGCAGGTCCGTCATTATATAATATATACCTGTCCTGCAGTAGTGATATATATATATTTTTTATATCATTATCGTCCAGTCTATACTAGCAGACGCAGTACGGTAGTCCACGGCTGTAGCTACCTCTGTGTCGGCAGTGCTCGTCCATAATTGTATACCTACCTGTGGTGGGGTTTTTTTTTTCTATCTTCTTCATACTAGTAGTTTAGGAGTCTGCTGCTGACAGTGTCCAGCAGGTCCATCATTATATAATATATACCTGTCCTGGAGTAGTGATATACATATATTTTTTATATCATTATCATCCAGTCTATACCAGCAGACGCAGTACAGTAGTCCACGGCTGTAGCTACCTCTGTGTCGGCAGTGCTCGTCCATAATTGTATACCTACCTGTGGTGGGTTTTTTTTTTCTATCTTCTTCATACTAGTAGTTTAGGAGTCTGCTGCTGACAGTGTCCAGCAGGTCCGTCATTATATAATATATACCTGTCCTGCAGTAGTGATATATATATATTTTTTATATCATTATCGTCCAGTCTATACTAGCAGACGCAGTACGGTAGTCCACGGCTGTAGCTACCTCTGTGTCGGCAGTGCTCGTCCATAATTGTATACCTACCTGTGGTGGTTTTTTTTTTCTATCTTCTTCATACTAGTAGTTTAGGAGTCTGCTGCTGACAGTGTCCAGCAGGTCCGTCATTATATAATATATACCTGTCCTGCAGTAGTGATATATATATATATTTTTTATATCATTATCATCCAGTCTAAACTAGCAGACGCAGTACGGTAGTCCACGGCTGTTGCTACCTCTGTGTCGGCAGTGCTCGTCCATAATTGTATACCTACCTGTGGTGGTTTTTTTTTTTTCTATCTTCTTCATACTAGTAGTTTAGGAGTCTGCTGCTGACAGTGTCCAGCAGGTCCGTCATTATATAATATATACCTGTCCTGCAGTAGTGATATATATATATTTTTTATATCATTATCGTCCAGTCTATACTAGCAGACGCAGTACGGTAGTCCACGGCTGTAGCTACCTCTGTGTCGGCAGTGCTCGTCCATAATTGTATACCTACCTGTGGTGGGTTTTTTTTTCTATCTTCTTCATACTAGTAGTTTAGGAGTCTGCTGCTGACAGTGTCCAGCAGGTCCGTCATTATATAATATATACCTGTCCTGCAGTAGTGATATATATATATATTTTTTATATCATTATCATCCAGTCTAAACTAGCAGACGCAGTACGGTAGTCCACGGCTGTTGCTACCTCTGTGTCGGCAGTGCTCGTCCATAATTGTATACCTACCTGTGGTGGTTTTTTTTTCTATCTTCTTCATACTAGTAGTTTAGGAGTCTGCTGCTGACAGTGTCCAGCAGGTCCGTCATTATATAATATATACCTGTCCTGCAGTAGTGATATATATATATATTTTATATCATTATCATCCAGTCTATACTAGCAGACGCAGTACGGTAGTCCACGGCTGTAGCTACCTCTGTGTCGGCAGTGCTCGTCCATAATTGTATACCTACCTTTGTTGGGTTTTTTTTTTCTATCTTCTTCATACTAGTAGTTTAGGAGTCTGCTGCTGACAGTGTCCAGCAGCTCCGTCATTATATAATATATACATGTCCTGCAGTAGTGATATATATATATTTTTTATATCATTATCATCCAGTCTATACTAGCAGACGCAGTACGGTAGTCCACGGCTGTAGCTACCTTTGTGTCGGCAGTGCTCGTCCATAATTGTATACCTACCTGTGGTGGGTTTTTTTTTCTATCTTCTTCATACTAGTAGTTTAGGAGTCTGCTGCTGACAGTGTCCAGCAGGTCCATCATTATATAATATATACCTGTCCTGCAGTAGTGATATACATATATTTTTTATATCATTATCATCCAGTCTATACCAGCAGACGCAGTACGGTAGTCCACGGCTGTAGCTACCTCTGTGTCGGCAGTGCTCGTCCATAATTGTATACCTACCTGTGGTGGTTTTTTTTTTTCTATCTTCTTCATACTAGTAGTTTAGGAGTCTGCTGCTGACAGTGTCCAGCAGGTCCGTCATTATATAATATATACCTGTCCTGCAGTAGTGATATATATAAATTTTTTATATCATTATCATCCAGTCTATACTAGCAGACGCAGTACGGTAGTCCACGGCTGTAGCTACCTCTGTGTCGGCAGTGCTCGTCCATAATTGTATACCTACCTGTGGTGGGTTTTTTTTTTCTATCTTCTTCATACTAGTAGTTTAGGAGTCTGCTGCTGTCAGTGTCCAGCAGGTCCGTCATTATATAATATATACCTGTCCTGCAGTAGTGATATATATATATATATATATATTTTTTTTTTTTATATCATTATCATCCAGTCTATACTAGCAGACGCAGTACGGTAGTCCAAGGCTGTAGCTACCTCTGTGTCGGCAGTGCTCGTCCATAATTGTATACCTACCTGTGGTGGGTTTTTTTTTTCTATCTTCTTCATACTAGTAGTTTAGGAGTCTGCTGCTGTCAGTGTCCAGCAGGTCCGTCATTATATAATATATACCTGTCCTGCAGTAGTGATATATATATATATATATATATATATATTTTTTTTTTTATATCATTATCATCCAGTCTATACTAGCAGACGCAGTACGGTAGTCCACGGCTGTAGCTACCTCTGTGTAGGCAGTGCTCGTCCATAATTGTATACCTACCTGTGGTGGGGTATTTTTTCCTATCTTCTTCATACTAGTAGTTTAGGAGTCTGCTGCTGACAGTGTCCAGCAGGTCCGTCATTATATAATATATACCTGTCCTGCAGTAGTGATATATATATATATTTTTTATATCATTATCATCCAGTCTATACCAGCAGACGCAGTACGGTAGTCCATGGCTGTAGCTACCTCTGTGTCGGCAGTGCTCGTCCATAATTGTATACCTACCTGTGGTGGTTTTTTTTTTCTATCTTCTTCATACTAGTAGTTTAGGAGTCTGCTGCTGTCAGTGTCCAGCAGGTTCGTCATTATATAATATATACTTGTCCTGCAGTAGTGATAGATATATATATATATATATATATTTATATATTTTTTATATCATTATCATCCAGTCTATACTAGCAGACGCAGTACGGTAGTCCACGGCTGTAGCTACCTCTGTGTAGGCAGTGCTCGTCCATAATTGTATACCTACCTGTGGTGGGGTATTTTTTCCTATCTTCTTCATACTAGTAGTTTAGGAGTCTGCTGCTGACAGTGTCCAGCAGGTCCGTCATTATATAATATATACCTGTCCTGCAGTAGTGATATATATATATTTTTTATATCATTACCATCCAGTCTATACCAGCAGACGCAGTACGGTAGTCCATGGCTGTAGCTACCTCTGTGTCGGCAGTGCTCGTCCATAATTGTATACCTACCTGTGGTGGGTTTTTTTTCTATCTTCTTCATACTAGTAATTTAGGAGTCTGCTGCTGACAGTGTCCAGCAGGTCCGTCATTATATAATATATACCTGTCCTGCAGTAGTGATATATATATATTTTTTATATCATTATCATCCAGTCTATACTAGCAGACGCAGTACGGTAGTCCACGGCTGTAGCTACTTCTGTGTCGGCAGTGCTCATCCATAATTGTATACCTACCTGTGGTGGTTTTTTTTTTTTTTTTCTATCTTCTTCATACTAGTAGTTTAAGAGTCTGCTGCTGACAGTGTCCAGCAGGTCCGTCATTATATAATATATACCTGTCCTGCAGTAGTGATATATATATATTTTTTATATCATTATCATCCAGTCTATACTAGCAGATGCAGTACGGTAGTCCACGGCTGTAGCTACCATAGTGTCGGCAGTGCTCGTCCATAATTGTATACCTACCTGTGGTGGGTTTTTTTTTTCTATCTTCTTCATACTAGTAGTTTAGGAGTCTGCTGCTGACAGTGTCCAGCAGGTCCGTCATTATATAATATATACCTGTCCTGCAGTAGTGATATATATATATTTTTAAATCATTATCATCCAGTCTATACTAGCAGACGCAGTACGGTAGTCCACGGCTGTAGCTACCTCTGTGTCGGCAGTGCTCGTCCATAATTGTATACCTACCTGTGGTGGGTTTTTTTTTCTATCTTCTTCATACTAGTAGTTTAGGAGCCTGCTGCTGACAGTGTCCAGCAGGTCCGTCATTATATAATATATACCTGTCCTGCAGTAGTGATATATATATATTTTTTATATCATTATCATCCAGTCTATACTAGCAGACGCAGTACGGTAGTCCACGGCTGTAGCTACCTTTGTGTCGGCAGTGCTCGTCCTTAATTGTATACCTACCTGTGGTGGGTTTTTTTTTTCTATCTTCTTCATACTTGTAGTTTAGGAGTCTGCTGCTGACAGTGTCCAGCAGGTCCGTCATTATATAATATATACCTGTCCTGCAGTAGTGATATATATATATTTTTTATATCATTATCGTCCAGTCTATACTAGCAGACGCAGTACGGTAGTCCACGGCTGTAGCTACCTCTGTGTCGGCAGTGCTCGTCCATAATTGTATACCTACCTGTGGTGGTTTTTTTTTTTCTATCTTCTTCATACTAGTAGTTTAGGAGTCTGCTGCTGACAGTGTCCAGCATGTCCGTCATTATATAATATATACCTGTCCTGCAGTAGTGATATATATATATTTTTTATATCATTATCATCCAGTCTATACTAGCAGACGCAGTACGGTAGTCCACGGCTGTAGCTACCTCTGTGTCGGCAGTGCTCGTCCATAATTGTATACCTACCTGTGGTGGTTTTTTTTTTCTATCTTCTTCATACTAGTAGTTTAGGAGTCTGCTGCTGACAGTGTCCAGCAGGTCCGTCATTATATAATATATACCTGTCCTGCAGTAGTGATATATATATATATTTTTTATATCATTATCATCCAGTCTATACTAGCAGACGCAGTACGGTAGTCCACGGCTGTAGCTACCTCTGTGTAGGCAGTGCTCGTCCATAATTGTATACCTACCTGTGGTGGGTTTTTTTTTTCTATCTTCTTCATACTAGTAGTTTAGGAGTCTGCTGCTGACAGTGTCCAGCAGGTCCGTCATTATATAATATATACCTGTCCTGCAGTAGTGATATATATATATTTTTTATATCATTATCATCCAGTCTATACCAGCAGACGCAGTACGGTAGTCCACGGCTGTAGCTACCTCTGTGTCGGCAGTGCTCGTCCATAATTGTATACCTACCTGTGGTGGGTTTTTTTTTTCTATCTTCTTCATACTAGTAGTTTAGGAGTCTGCTGCTGACAGTGTCCAGCAGGTCCGTCATTATATAATATATACCTGTCCTGCAGTAGTGATATATATATATTTTTTATATCATTATCATCCAGTCTATACTAGCAGACGCAGTACGGTAGTCCACGGCTGTAGCTACCTCTGTGTCGGCAGTGCTCGTCCATAATTGTATACCTACCTGTGGTGGGGTTTTTTTTTTCTATCTTCTTCATACTAGTAGTTTAGGAGTCTGCTGCTGACAGTGTCCAGCAGGTCCGTCATTATATAATATATACCTGTCCTGCAGTAGTGATATATATATTTTTTTTTATATCATTATCATCCAGTCTATACTAGCAGACACTGTACGGTAGTCCACGGCTGTAGCTACCTCTGTGTCGGCAGTGCTCGTCCATAATTGTATACCTACCTGGGGTGGTTTTTTTTTTCTATCTTCTTCATACTAGTAGTTTAGGAGTCTGCTGCTGACAGTGTCCAGCAGGTCCGTCATTATATAATATATACCTTTCCTGCTGTAGTGATATATATATATATATATATATATATATTTTATATCATTATCATCCAGTCTATACTAGCAGACGCAGTACGGTAGTCCACGGCTGTAGCTACCTCTGTGTCGGCAGTGCTCGTCCATAATTGTATACCTACCTGTGGTGGGTTTTTTTTTTTCTATCATCTTCATACTAGTAGTTTAGGAGTCTGCTGCTGACAGTGTCCAGCAGGTCCGTCATTATATAATATATACCTGTCCTGCAGTAGTGATATATATATATTTTTTTATATCATTATCATCCAGTCTATACTAGCAGACGCAGTACGGTAGTCCACGGCTGTAGCTACCTCTGTGTCGGCAGTGCTCGTCCATAATTGTATACCTACCTGTGGTGTTTTTTTTTTTTTCTATCTTCTTCATACTAGTAGTTTAGGAGTCTGCTGCTGACAGTGTCCAGCAGGTCCGTCATTATATAATATATACCTGTCCTGCAGTAGTGATATATATATATTTTTTATATCATTATCATCCAGTTTATACTAGCAGACGCAGTACGGTAGTCCACGGCTGTAGCTACCTCTGTGTCGGCAGTGCTCGTCCATAATTGTATACCTACCTGTGGTGGGTTTTTTTTTCTATCTTCTTCATACTAGTAGTTTAGGAGTCTGCTGCTGACAGTGTCCAGCAGGTCCGTCATTATATAATATATACCTGTCCTGCAGTAGTGATATATATATATATTTTTTATATCATTATCATCCAGTCTATACTAGCAGACGCAGTACGGTAGTCCACGGCTGTAGCTACCTCTGTGTCGGCAGTGCTCGTCCATAATTGTATACCTACCTGTGGTGGTTTTTTTTTTCTATCTTCTTCATACTAGTAGTTTAGGAGTCTGCTGCTGACAGTGTCCAGCAGGTCCGTCATTATATAATATATACCTGTCCTGCAGTAGTGATATATATATATATTTTTTATATCATTATCATCCAGTCTATACTAGCAGACGCAGTACGGTAGTCCACGGCTGTAGCTACCTCTGTGTCGGCAGTGCTCGTCCATAATTGTATACCTACCTTTGTTGGGTTTTTTTTTTTCTATCTTCTTCATACTAGTAGTTTAGGAGTCTGCTGCTGACAGTGTCCAGCAGGTCCGTCATTATATAATATATACCTGTCCTGCAGTAGTGATATATATATATTTTTTATATCATTATCATCCAGTCTATACTAGCAGACGCAGTACGGTAGTCCACGGCTGTAGCTACCTCTGTGTCGGCAGTGCTCGTCCATAATTGTATACCTACCTGTGGTGGGTTTTTTTTTCTATCTTCTTCATACTAGTAGTTTAGGAGTCTGCTGCTGACAGTGTCCAGCAGGTCCATCATTATATAATATATACCTGTCCTGGAGTAGTGATATATATATATTTTTTATATCATTATCGTCCAGTCTATACTAGCAGACGCAGTACGGTAGTCCACGGCTGTAGCTACCTCTGTGTCGGCAGTGCTCGTCCATAATTGTATACCTACCTG
>NC_086451.1:211916497-212108997 GCF_028390025.1 Pseudophryne corroboree
AGTACGGTAGTCCACGGCTGTAGCTACCTTTGTGTCGGCAGTGCTCGTCCATAATTGTATACCTACCTGTGGTGGTTTTTTTTTTCTATCTTCTTCATACTAGTAGTTTAGGAGTCTGCTGCTGACAGTGTCCAGCAGGTCCATCATTATATAATATATACCTGTCCTGCAGTAGTGATATACATATATTTTTTATATCATTATCATCCAGTCTATACCAGCAGACGCAGTACAGTAGTCCACGGCTGTAGCTACCTCTGTGTCGGCAGTGCTCGTCCATAATTGTATACCTACCTGTGGTGGGTTTTTTTTTTCTATCTTCTTCATACTAGTAGTTTAGGAGTCTGCTGCTGACAGTGTCTAGCAGGTCCGTCATTATATAATATATACCTGTCCTGCAGTAGTGATATATATATATTTTTTATATCATTATCGTCCAGTCTATACTAGCAGACGCAGTACGGTAGTCCACGGCTGTAGCTACCTCTGTGTCGGCAGTGCTCGTCCATAATTGTATACCTACCTGTGGTGGTTTTTTTTTTCTATCTTCTTCATACTAGTAGTTTAGGAGTCTGCTGCTGACAGTGTCCAGCAGGTCCGTCATTATATAATATATACCTGTCCTGCTGTAGTGATATATATATATTTTTTATATCATTATCATCCAGTCTAAACTAGCAGACGCAGTACGGTAGTCCACGGCTGTAGCTACCTCTGTGTCGGCAGTGCTCGTCCATAATTGTATACCTACCTGTGGTGGGGTTTTTTTTTCTATCTTCTTCATACTAGTAGTTTAGGAGTCTGCTGCTGACAGTGTCCAGCAGGTCCGTCATTATATAATATATACCTGTCCTGCAGTAGTGATATATATATATATATATTTTTTTATATCATTATCATCCAGTCTATACTAGCAGACGCAGTACGGTAGTCCACGGCTGTAGCTACCTTTGTGTCGGCAGTGCTCGTCCATAATTGTATACCTACCTGTGGTGGGTTTTTTTTTTCTATCTTCTTCATACTAGTAGTTTAGGAGTCTGCTGCTGACAGTGTCCAGCAGGTCCGTCATTATATAATATATACCTGTCCTGCAGTAGTGATATATATATATTTTTTTTATATCATTATCATCCAGTTTATACTAGCAGACGCAGTACGGTAGTCCACGGCTGTAGCTACCTCTGTGTCGGCAGTGCTCGTCCATAATTGTATACCTACCTGTGGTGGGTTTTTTTTTCTATCTTCTTCATACTAGTAGTTTAGGAGTCTGCTGCTGACAGTGTCCAGCAGGTCCGTCATTATATAATATATACCTGTCCTGCAGTAGTGATATATATATTTTTTTTATATCATTATCATCCAGTTTATACTAGCAGACGCAGTACGGTAGTCCACGGCTGTAGCTACCTCTGTGTCGGCAGTGCTCGTCCATAATTGTATACCTACCTGTGGTGGTTTTTTTTTTTTTCTATCTTCTTCATACTAGTAGTTTAGGAGTCTGCTGCTGACAGTGTCCAGCAGGTCCGTCATTATATAATATATACCTGTCCTGCAGTAGTGATATATATATATTTTTTATATCATTATCATCCAGTTTATACTAGCAGACGCAGTACGGTAGTCCACGGCTGTAGCTACCTCTGTGTCGGCAGTGCTCGTCCATAATTGTATACCTACCTGTGGTGGGTTTTTTTTTCTATCTTCTTCATACTAGTAGTTTAGGAGTCTGCTGCTGACAGTGTCCAGCAGGTCCGTCATTATATAATATATACCTGTCCTGCAGTAGTGATATATATATATATATTTTTTATATCATTATCATCCAGTCTATACTAGCAGACGCAGTACGGTAGTCCACGGCTGTAGCTACCTCTGTGTCGGCAGTGCTCGTCCATAATTGTATACCTACCTGTGGTGGTTTTTTTTTTCTATCTTCTTCATACTAGTAGTTTAGGAGTCTGCTGCTGACAGTGTCCAGCAGGTCCGTCATTATATAATATATACCTGTCCTGCAGTAGTGATATATATATATATTTTTTATATCATTATCATCCAGTCTATACTAGCAGACGCAGTACGGTAGTCCACGGCTGTAGCTACCTCTGTGTCGGCAGTGCTCGTCCATAATTGTATACCTACCTTTGTTGGGTTTTTTTTTCTATCTTCTTCATACTAGTAGTTTAGGAGTCTGCTGCTGACAGTGTCCAGCAGGTCCGTCATTATATAATATATACCTGTCCTGCAGTAGTGATATATATATTTTTTATATCATTATCATCCAGTCTATACTAGCAGACGCAGTACGGTAGTCCACGGCTGTAGCTACCTCTGTGTCGGCAGTGCTCATCCATAATTGTATACCTACCTGTGGTGGTTTTTTTTTTTCTATCTTCTTCATACTAGTAGTTTAGGAGTCTGCTGCTGACAGTGTCCAGCAGGTCCGTCATTATATAATATATACCTGTCCTGCAGTAGTGATATATATATTTTTTTTATATCATTATCATCCAGTTTATACTAGCAGACGCAGTACGGTAGTCCACGGCTGTAGCTACCTCTGTGTCGGCAGTGCTCGTCCATAATTGTATACCTACCTGTGGTGGGTTTTTTTTTCTATCTTCTTCATACTAGTAGTTTAGGAGTCTGCTGCTGACAGTGTCCAGCAGGTCCGTCATTATATAATATATACCTGTCCTGCAGTAGTGATATATATATATATATATATATATTTTTTATATCATTATCATCCAGTCTATACTAGCAGACGCAGTACGGTAGTCCACGGCTGTAGCTACCTCTGTGTCGGCAGTGCTCGTCCATAATTGTATACCTACCTGTGGTGGTTTTTTTTTTCTATCTTCTTCATACTAGTAGTTTAGGAGTCTGCTGCTGACAGTGTCCAGCAGGTCCGTCATTATATAATATATACCTGTCCTGCAGTAGTGATATATATATATATTTTTTATATCATTATCATCCAGTCTATACTAGCAGACGCAGTACGGTAGTCCACGGCTGTAGCTACCTCTGTGTCGGCAGTGCTCGTCCATAATTGTATACCTACCTTTGTTGGGTTTTTTTTTTCTATCTTCTTCATACTAGTAGTTTAGGAGTCTGCTGCTGACAGTGTCCAGCAGGTCCGTCATTATATAATATATACCTGTCCTGCAGTAGTGATATATATATATTTTTTATATCATTATCATCCAGTCTATACTAGCAGACGCAGTACGGTAGTCCACGGCTGTAGCTACCTTTGTGTCGGCAGTGCTCGTCCATAATTGTATACCTACCTGTGGTGGGTTTTTTTTTCTATCTTCTTCATACTAGTAGTTTAGGAGTCTGCTGCTGACAGTGTCCAGCAGGTCCATCATTATATAATATATACCTGTCCTGCAGTAGTGATATATATATATTTTTTATATCATTATCATCCAGTCTATACTAGCAGACGCAGTACGGTAGTCCACGGCTGTAGCTACCTCTGTGTCGGCAGTGCTCGTCCATAATTGTATACCTACCTGTGGTGGGTTTTTTTTTTCTATCTTCTTCATACTAGTAGTTTAGGAGTCTGCTGCTGACAGTGTCTAGCAGGTCCGTCATTATATAATATATACCTGTCCTGCAGTAGTGATATATATATATTTTTTATATCATTATCGTCCAGTCTATACTAGCAGACGCAGTACGGTAGTCCACGGCTGTAGCTACCTCTGTGTCGGCAGTGCTCGTCCATAATTGTATACCTACCTGTGGTGGTTTTTTTTTTCTATCTTCTTCATACTAGTAGTTTAGGAGTCTGCTGCTGACAGTGTCCAGCAGGTCCGTCATTATATAATATATACCTGTCCTGCAGTAGTGATATATATATATTTTTTATATCATTATCATCCAGTCTAAACTAGCAGACGCAGTACGGTAGTCCACGGCTGTAGCTACCTCTGTGTCGGCAGTGCTCGTCCATAATTGTATACCTACCTGTGGTGGGGTTTTTTTTTCTATCTTCTTCATACTAGTAGTTTAGGAGTCTGCTGCTGACAGTGTCCAGCAGGTCCGTCATTATATAATATATACCTGTCCTGCAGTAGTGATATATATATATATATTTTTATATCATTATCATCCAGTCTATACTAGCAGACGCAGTACGGTAGTCCACGGCTGTAGCTACCTTTGTGTCGGCAGTGCTCGTCCATAATTGTATACCTACCTGTGGTGGTTTTTTTTTTTCTATCTTCTTCATACTAGTAGTTTAGGAGTCTGCTGCTGACAGTGTCCAGCAGGTCCGTCATTATATAATATATACCTGTCCTGCAGTAGTGATATATATATTTTTTTTATATCATTATCATCCAGTTTATACTAGCAGACGCAGTACGGTAGTCCACGGCTGTAGCTACCTCTGTGTCGGCAGTGCTCGTCCATAATTGTATACCTACCTGTGGTGGGTTTTTTTTTCTATCTTCTTCATACTAGTAGTTTAGGAGTCTGCTGCTGACAGTGTCCAGCAGGTCCGTCATTATATAATATATACCTGTCCTGCAGTAGTGATATATATATTTTTTTTATATCATTATCATCCAGTTTATACTAGCAGACGCAGTACGGTAGTCCACGGCTGTAGCTACCTCTGTGTCGGCAGTGCTCGTCCATAATTGTATACCTACCTGTGGTGGTTTTTTTTTTTTTCTATCTTCTTCATACTAGTAGTTTAGGAGTCTGCTGCTGACAGTGTCCAGCAGGTCCGTCATTATATAATATATACCTGTCCTGCAGTAGTGATATATATATATTTTTTATATCATTATCATCCAGTTTATACTAGCAGACGCAGTACGGTAGTCCACGGCTGTAGCTACCTCTGTGTCGGCAGTGCTCGTCCATAATTGTATACCTACCTGTGGTGGGTTTTTTTTTCTATCTTCTTCATACTAGTAGTTTAGGAGTCTGCTGCTGACAGTGTCCAGCAGGTCCGTCATTATATAATATATACCTGTCCTGCAGTAGTGATATATATATATATTTTTTATATCATTATCATCCAGTCTATACTAGCAGACGCAGTACGGTAGTCCACGGCTGTAGCTACCTCTGTGTCGGCAGTGCTCGTCCATAATTGTATACCTACCTGTGGTGGTTTTTTTTTTCTATCTTCTTCATACTAGTAGTTTAGGAGTCTGCTGCTGACAGTGTCCAGCAGGTCCGTCATTATATAATATATACCTGTCCTGCAGTAGTGATATATATATATATTTTTTATATCATTATCATCCAGTCTATACTAGCAGACGCAGTACGGTAGTCCACGGCTGTAGCTACCTCTGTGTCGGCAGTGCTCGTCCATAATTGTATACCTACCTTTGTTGGGTTTTTTTTTTCTATCTTCTTCATACTAGTAGTTTAGGAGTCTGCTGCTGACAGTGTCCAGCAGGTCCGTCATTATATAATATATACCTGTCCTGCAGTAGTGATATATATATTTTTTATATCATTATCATCCAGTCTATACTAGCAGACGCAGTACGGTAGTCCACGGCTGTAGCTACCTTTGTGTCGGCAGTGCTCGTCCATAATTGTATACCTACCTGTGGTGGGTTTTTTTTTCTATCTTCTTCATACTAGTAGTTTAGGAGTCTGCTGCTGACAGTGTCCAGCAGGTCCATCATTATATAATATATACCTGTCCTGCAGTAGTGATATACATATATTTTTTATATCATTATCATCCAGTCTATACCAGCAGACGCAGTACAGTAGTCCACGGCTGTAGCTACCTCTGTGTCGGCAGTGCTCGTCCATAATTGTATACCTACCTGTGGTGGGTTTTTTTTTTCTATCTTCTTCATACTAGTAGTTTAGGAGTCTGCTGCTGACAGTGTCCAGCAGGTCCGTCATTATATAATATATACCTGTCCTGCAGTAGTGATATATATATATTTTTTATATCATTATCGTCCAGTCTATACTAGCAGACGCAGTACGGTAGTCCACGGCTGTAGCTACCTCTGTGTCGGCAGTGCTCGTCCATAATTGTATACCTACCTGTGGTGGGTTTTTTTTTCTATCTTCTTCATACTAGTAGTTTAGGAGTCTGCTGCTGACAGTGTCCAGCAGGTCCGTCATTATATAATATATACCTGTCCTGCAGTAGTGATATATATATATATTTTTTATATCATTATCATCCAGTCTAAACTAGCAGACGCAGTACGGTAGTCCACGGCTGTTGCTACCTCTGTGTCGGCAGTGCTCGTCCATAATTGTATACCTACCTGTGGTGGTTTTTTTTTTTTCTATCTTCTTCATACTAGTAGTTTAGGAGTCTGCTGCTGACAGTGTCCAGCAGGTCCGTCATTATATAATATATACCTGTCCTGCAGTAGTGATATATATATATATTTTTTATATCATTATCATCCAGTCTATACTAGCAGACGCAGTACGGTAGTCCACGGCTGTAGCTACCTCTGTGTCGGCAGTGCTCGTCCATAATTGTATACCTACCTGTGGTGGTTTTTTTTTCTATCTTCTTCATACTAGTAGTTTAGGAGTCTGCTGCTGACAGTGTCCAGCAGGTCCGTCATTATATAATATATACCTGTCCTGCAGTAGTGATATATATATATATTTTATATCATTATCATCCAGTCTATACTAGCAGACGCAGTACGGTAGTCCACGGCTGTAGCTACCTCTGTGTCGGCAGTGCTCGTCCATAATTGTATACCTACCTTTGTTGGGTTTTTTTTTTCTATCTTCTTCATACTAGTAGTTTAGGAGTCTGCTGCTGACAGTGTCCAGCAGGTCCGTCATTATATAATATATACATGTCCTGCAGTAGTGATATATATATTTTTTTTATATCATTATCATCCAGTCTATACTAGCAGACGCAGTACGGTAGTCCACGGCTGTAGCTACCTTTGTGTCGGCAGTGCTCGTCCATAATTGTATACCTACCTGTGGTGGGGTTTTTTTTTCTATCTTCTTCATACTAGTAGTTTAGGAGTCTGCTGCTGACAGTGTCCAGCAGGTCCATCATTATATAATATATACCTGTCCTGCAGTAGTGATATACATATATTTTTTATATCATTATCATCCAGTCTATACCAGCAGACGCAGTACGGTAGTCCACGGCTGTAGCTACCTCTGTGTCGGCAGTGCTCGTCCATAATTGTATACCTACCTGTGGTGGTTTTTTTTTTTCTATCTTCTTCATACTAGTAGTTTAGGAGTCTGCTGCTGACAGTGTCCAGCAGGTCCGTCATTATATAATATATACCTGTCCTGCAGTAGTGATATATATATATTTTTTATATCATTATCGTCCAGTCTATACTAGCAGACGCAGTACGGTAGTCCACGGCTGTAGCTACCTCTGTGTCGGCAGTGCTCGTCCATAATTGTATACCTACCTGTGGTGGTTTTTTTTTTTTCTATCTTCTTCATACTAGTAGTTTAGGAGTCTGCTGCTGACAGTGTCCAGCAGGTCCGTCATTATATAATATATACCTGTCCTGCAGTAGTGATATATATATATATATATATTTTTTTTATATCATTATCATCCAGTCTATACTAGCAGACGCAGTACGGTAGTCCACGGCTGTAGCTACCTCTGTGTCGGCAGTGCTCGTCCATAATTGTATACCTACCTGTGGTGGTTTTTTTTTTTCTATCTTCTTCATACTAGTAGTTTAGGAGTCTGCTGCTGACAGTGTCCAGCAGGTCCGTCATTATATAATATATACCTGTCCTGCAGTAGTGATATATATATATATTTTATATCATTATCATCCAGTCTATACCAGCAGACGCAGTACGGTAGTCCACGGCTGTAGCTACCTCTGTGTCGGCAGTGCTCGTCCATAATTGTATACCTACCTGTGGTGGGGTTTTTTTTTCTATCTTCTTCATACTAGTAGTTTAGGAGTCTGCTGCTGACAGTGTCCAGCAGGTCCGTCATTATATAATATATACCTGTCCTGCAGTAGTGATATATATATATATTTTTTATATCATTATCATCCAGTCTATACTAGCAGACGCAGTACGGTAGTCCACAGCTGTAGCTACCTCTGTGTAGGCAGTGCTCGTCCATAATTGTATACCTACCTGTGGTGGGGGTTTTTTTTTTCTATCTTCTTCATACTAGTAGTTTAGGAGTCTGCTGCTGACAGTGTCCAGCAGGTCCGTCATTATATAATATATACCTGTCCTGCAGTAGTGATATATATATATATATTTTTTATATCATTATCATCCAGTCTATACTAGCAGACGCAGTACGGTAGTCCACGGCTGTAGCTACCTCTGTGTAGGCAGTGCTCGTCCATAATTGTATACCTACCTGTGGTGGTTTTTTTTTTCTATTTTCTTCATACTAGTAGTTTAGGAGTCTGCTGCTGACAGTGTCCAGCAGGTCCGTCTTTATATAATATATACCTGTCCTGCAGTAGTGATATATATATATTTTTTATATCATCATCATCCAGTCTATACTAGCAGACGCAGTACGGTAGTCCACGGCTGTAGCTACCTTTGTGTCGGCAGTGCTCGTCCATAATTGTATACCTACCTGTGGTGGGTTTTTTTTTTTCTATCTTCTTCATACTAGTAGTTTAGGAGTCTGCTGCTGACAGTGTCCAGCAGGTCCGTCATTATATAATATATACCTGTCCTGCAGTAGTGATATATATATATTTTTTTATATCATTATCATCCAGTCTATACTAGCAGACGCAGTACGGTAGTCCACGGCTGTAGCTACCTCTGTGTCGGCAGTGCTCGTCCATAATTGTATACCTACCTGTGGTGGTTTTTTTTTTTTCTATCTTCTTCATACTAGTAGTTTAGGAGTCTGCTGCTGACAGTGTCCAGCAGGTCCGTCATTATATAATATATACCTGTCCTGCAGTAGTGATATATATATTTTTTTTATATCATTATCATCCAGTTTATACTAGCAGACGCAGTACGGTAGTCCACGGCTGTAGCTACCTCTGTGTCGGCAGTGCTCGTCCATAATTGTATACCTACCTGTGGTGGGGTTTTTTTTCTATCTTCTTCATACTAGTAGTTTAGGAGTCTGCTGCTGACAGTGTCCAGCAGGTCCGTCATTATATAATATATACCTGTCCTGCAGTAGTGATATATATATATATATATTTTTTATATCATTATCATCCAGTCTATACTAGCAGACGCAGTACGGTAGTCCACGGCTGTAGCTACCTCTGTGTCGGCAGTGCTCGTCCATAATTGTATACCTACCTGTGGTGGTTTTTTTTTTCTATCTTCTTCATACTAGTAGTTTAGGAGTCTGCTGCTGACAGTGTCCAGCAGGTCCGTCATTATATAATATATACCTGTCCTGCAGTAGTGATATATATATATATTTTTTATATCATTATCATCCAGTCTATACTAGCAGACGCAGTACGGTAGTCCACGGCTGTAGCTACCTCTGTGTCGGCAGTGCTCGTCCATAATTGTATACCTACCTTTGTTGGGTTTTTTTTTTCTATCTTCTTCATACTAGTAGTTTAGGAGTCTGCTGCTGACAGTGTCCAGCAGGTCCGTCATTATATAATATATACCTGTCCTGCAGTAGTGATATATATATATTTTTTATATCATTATCATCCAGTCTATACTAGCAGACGCAGTACGGTAGTCCACGGCTGTAGCTACCTTTGTGTTGGCAGTGCTCGTCCATAATTGTATACCTACCTGTGGTGGGTTTTTTTTTCTATCTTCTTCATACTAGTAGTTTAGGAGTCTGCTGCTGACAGTGTCCAGCAGGTCCATCATTATATAATATATACCTGTCCTGCAGTAGTGATATACATATATTTTTTATATCATTATCATCCAGTCTATACCAGCAGACGCAGTACAGTAGTCCACGGCTGTAGCTACCTCTGTGTCGGCAGTGCTCGTCCATAATTGTATACCTACCTGTGGTGGGTTTTTTTTTTCTATCTTCTTCATACTAGTAGTTTAGGAGTCGGCTGCTGACAGTGTCTAGCAGGTCCGTCATTATATAATATATACCTGTCCTGCAGTAGTGATATATATATATTTTTTTATATCATTATCGTCCAGTCTATACTAGCAGACGCAGTACGGTAGTCCACGGCTGTAGCTACCTCTGTGTCGGCAGTGCTCGTCCATAATTGTATACCTACCTGTGGTGGGTTTTTTTTTCTATCTTCTTCATACTAGTAGTTTAGGAGTCTGCTGCTGACAGTGTCCAGCAGGTCCGTCATTATATAATATATACCTGTCCTGCAGTAGTGATATATATATATTTTTTATATCATTATCATCCAGTCTAAACTAGCAGACGCAGTACGGTAGTCCACGGCTGTAGCTACCTCTGTGTCGGCAGTGCTCGTCCATAATTGTATACCTACCTGTGGTGGTTTTTTTTTTTCTATCTTCTTCATACTAGTAGTTTAGGAGTCTGCTGCTGACAGTGTCCAGCAGGTCCGTCATTATATAATATATACCTGTCCTGCAGTAGTGATATATATATATATTTTTTATATCATTATCATCCAGTCTATACTAGCAGACGCAGTACGGTAGTCCACGGCTGTAGCTACCTCTGTGTCGGCAGTGCTCGTCCATAATTGTATACCTACCTGTGGTGGTTTTTTTTTCTATCTTCTTCATACTAGTAGTTTAGGAGTCTGCTGCTGACAGTGTCCAGCAGGTCCGTCATTATATAATATATACCTGTCCTGCAGTAGTGATATATATATATATTTTATATCATTATCATCCAGTCTATACTAGCAGACGCAGTACGGTAGTCCACGGCTGTAGCTACCTCTGTGTCGGCAGTGCTCGTCCATAATTGTATACCTACCTTTGTTGGGTTTTTTTTTCTATCTTCTTCATACTAGTAGTTTAGGAGTCTGCTGCTGACAGTGTCCAGCAGGTCCGTCATTATATAATATATACATGTCCTGCAGTAGTGATATATATATATTTTTTATAGCATTATCATCCAGTCTATACTAGCAGACGCAGTACGGTAGTCCACGGCTGTAGCTACCTTTGTGTCGGCAGTGCTCGTCCATAATTGTATACCTACCTGTGGTGGGGTTTTTTTTCTATCTTCTTCATACTAGTAGTTTAGGAGTCTGCTGCTGACAGTGTCCAGCAGGTCCATCATTATATAATATATACCTGTCCTGCAGTAGTGATATACATATATTTTTTATATCATTATCATCCAGTCTATACCAGCAGACGCAGTACGGTAGTCCACGGCTGTAGCTACCTCTGTGTCGGCAGTGCTCGTCCATAATTGTATACCTACCTGTGGTGGGTTTTTTTTCTATCTTCTTCATACTAGTAGTTTAGGAGTCTGCTGCTGACAGTGTCCAGCAGGTCCGTCATTATATAATATATACCTGTCCTGCAGTAGTGATATATATATATTTTTTATATCATTATCGTCCAGTCTATACTAGCAGACGCAGTACGGTAGTCCACGGCTGTAGCTACCTCTGTGTCGGCAGTGCTCGTCCATAATTGTATACCTACCTGTGGTGGTTTTTTTTTTTTCTATCTTCTTCATACTAGTAGTTTAGTAGTCTGCTGCTGACAGTGTCCAGCAGGTCCGTCATTATATAATATATACCTGTCCTGCAGTAGTGATATATATATATATATTTTTTATATCATTATCATCCAGTCTATACTAGCAGACGCAGTACGGTAGTCCACGGCTGTAGCTACCTTTGTGTCGGCAGTGCTCGTCCATAATTGTATACCTACCTGTGGTGGGTTTTTTTTTTCTATCTTCTTCATACTAGTAGTTTAGGAGTCTGCTGCTGACAGTGTCCAGCAGGTCCGTCATTATATAATATATACCTGTCCTGCAGTAGTGATATATATATATTTTTTATATCATTATCATCCAGTCTATACCAGCAGACGCAGTACGGTAGTCCACGGCTGTAGCTACCTCTGTGTCGGCAGTGCTCGTCCATAATTGTATACCTACCTGTGGTGGGGTTTTTTTTCTATCTTCTTCATACTAGTAGTTTAGGAGTCTGCTGCTGACAGTGTCCAGCAGGTCCGTCATTATATAATATATACCTGTCCTGCAGTAGTGATATATATATATTTTTTATATCATTATCATCCAGTCTATACTAGCAGACGCAGTACGGTAGTCCACGGCTGTAGCTACCTCTGTGTAGGCAGTGCTCGTCCATAATTGTATACCTACCTGTGGTGGGGTTTTTTTTTCTATCTTCTTCATACTAGTAGTTTAGGAGTCTGCTGCTGACAGTGTCCAGCAGGTCCGTCATTATATAATATATACCTGTCCTGCAGTAGTGATATATATATATATTTTTTATATCATTATCATCCAGTCTATACTAGCAGACGCAGTACGGTAGTCCACGGCTGTAGCTACCTTTGTGTCGGCAGTGCTCGTCCATAATTGTATACCTACCTGTGGTGGGTTTTTTTTTTCTATCTTCTTCATACTAGTAGTTTAGGAGTCTGCTGCTGACAGTGTCCAGCAGGTCCGTCATTATATAATATATACCTGTCCTGCAGTAGTGATATATATATATTTTTTATATCATTATCATCCAGTCTATACTAGCAGACGCAGTACGGTAGTCCACGGCTGTAGCTACCTCTGTGTCGGCAGTGCTCGTCCATAATTGTATACCTACCTGTGGTGGTTTTTTTTTTTTCTATCTTCTTCATACTAGTAGTTTAGTAGTCTGCTGCTGACAGTGTCCAGCAGGTCCGTCATTATATAATATATACCTGTCCTGCAGTAGTGATATATATATATATATTTTTTATATCATTATCATCCAGTCTATACTAGCAGACGCAGTACGGTAGTCCACGGCTGTAGCTACCTTTGTGTCGGCAGTGCTCGTCCATAATTGTATACCTACCTGTGGTGGGTTTTTTTTTTCTATCTTCTTCATACTAGTAGTTTAGGAGTCTGCTGCTGACAGTGTCCAGCAGGTCCGTCATTATATAATATATACCTGTCCTGCAGTAGTGATATATATATATTTTTTATATCATTATCATCCAGTCTATACCAGCAGACGCAGTACGGTAGTCCACGGCTGTAGCTACCTCTGTGTCGGCAGTGCTCGTCCATAATTGTATACCTACCTGTGGTGGGGTTTTTTTTCTATCTTCTTCATACTAGTAGTTTAGGAGTCTGCTGCTGACAGTGTCCAGCAGGTCCGTCATTATATAATATATACCTGTCCTGCAGTAGTGATATATATATATTTTTTATATCATTATCATCCAGTCTATACTAGCAGACGCAGTACGGTAGTCCACGGCTGTAGCTACCTCTGTGTAGGCAGTGCTCGTCCATAATTGTATACCTACCTGTGGTGGGGTTTTTTTTTCTATCTTCTTCATACTAGTAGTTTAGGAGTCTGCTGCTGACAGTGTCCAGCAGGTCCGTCATTATATAATATATACCTGTCCTGCAGTAGTGATATATATATATATTTTTTATATCATTATCATCCAGTCTATACTAGCAGACGCAGTACGGTAGTCCACGGCTGTAGCTACCTTTGTGTCGGCAGTGCTCGTCCATAATTGTATACCTACCTGTGGTGGGTTTTTTTTTTCTATCTTCTTCATACTAGTAGTTTAGGAGTCTGCTGCTGACAGTGTCCAGCAGGTCCGTCATTATATAATATATACCTGTCCTGCAGTAGTGATATATATATATTTTTTATATCATTATCATCCAGTCTATACCAGCAGATGCAGTACGGTAGTCCACGGCTGTAGCTAACTCTGTGTCGGCAGTGCTCGTCCATAATTGTATACCTACCTGTGGTGGTTTTTTTTTTTCTATCTTCTTCATACTAGTAGTTTAGGAGTCTGCTGCTGACAGTGTCCATCAGGTCCGTCATTATATAATATATACCTGTCCTGCAGTAGTGATATATATATATTTTTTATATCATTATCATCCAGTCTATACTAGCAGACGCAGTACGGTAGTCCACGGCTGTAGCTACCTCTGTGTCGGCAGTGCTCGTCCATAATTGTATACCTACCTGTGGTGGGTTTTTTTTTCTATCTTCTTCATACTAGTAGTTTAGGAGTCTGCTGCTGACAGTGTCCAGCAGGTCCGTCATTATATAATATATACCTGTCCTGCAGTAGTGATATATATATTTTTTTTATATCATTATCATCCAGTCTATACTAGCAGACGCAGTACGGTAGTCCACGGCTGTAGCTACCTCTGTGTCGGCAGTGCTCGTCCATAATTGTATACCTACCTGTGGTGGTTTTTTTTTTCTATCTTCTTCATACTAGTAGTTTAGGAGTCTGCTGCTGACAGTGTCCAGCAGGTCCGTCATTATATAATATATACCTGTCCTGCAGTAGTGATATATATATATTTTTTATATCATTATTATCCAGTCTATACTAGCAGACGCAGTACGGTAGTCCACGGCTGTAGCTACCTCTGTGTCGGCAGTGCTCGTCCATAATTGTATACCTACCTGTGGTGGTTTTTTTTTTTCTATCTTCTTCATACTAGTAGTTTAGGAGTCTGCTGCTGACAGTGTCCAGCAGGTCCGTCATTATATAATATAAACCTGTCCTGCAGTAGTGATATATATATATTTTTTTTATATCATTATCATCCAGTCTATACTAGCAGACGCAGTACGGTAGTCCACGGCTGTAGCTACCTTTGTGTCGGCAGTGCTCGTCCATAATTGTATACCTACCTGTGGTGGGGTTTTTTTTTCTATCTTCTTCATACTAGTAGTTTAGGAGTCTGCTGCTGACAGTGTCCAGCAGGTCCGTCATTATATAATATAAACCTGTCCTGCAGTAGTGATATATATATATTTTTTTTATATCATTATCATCCAGTCTATACTAGCAGACGCAGTACGGTAGTCCACGGCTGTAGCTACCTTTGTGTCGGCAGTGCTCGTCCATAATTGTATACCTACCTGTGGTGGGGTTTTTTTTTCTATCTTCTTCATACTAGTAGTTTAGGAGTCTGCTGCTGACAGTGTCCAGCAGGTCCGTCATTATATAATATATACCTGTCCTGCAGTAGTGATATATATATATTTTTTATATCATTATCGTCCAGTCTATACTAGCAGACGCAGTACGGTAGTCCACGGCTGTAGCTACCTCTGTGTCGGCAGTGCTCGTCCATAATTGTATACCTACCTGTGGTGGTTTTTTTTTTTTTCTATCTTCTTCATACTAGTAGTTTAGTAGTCTGCTGCTGACAGTGTCCAGCAGGTCCGTCATTATATAATATATACCTGTCCTGCAGTAGTGATATATATATATATATTTTTTATATCATTATCATCCAGTCTATACTAGCAGACGCAGTACGGTAGTCCACGGCTGTAGCTACCTTTGTGTCGGCAGTGCTCGTCCATAATTGTATACCTACCTGTGGTGGGTTTTTTTTTTCTATCTTCTTCATACTAGTAGTTTAGGAGTCTGCTGCTGACAGTGTCCAGCAGGTCCGTCATTATATAATATATACCTGTCCTGCAGTAGTGATATATATATATTTTTTATATCATTATCATCCAGTCTATACCAGCAGACGCAGTACGGTAGTCCACGGCTGTAGCTACCTCTGTGTCGGCAGTGCTCGTCCATAATTGTATACCTACCTGTGGTGGGGTTTTTTTTCTATCTTCTTCATACTAGTAGTTTAGGAGTCTGCTGCTGACAGTGTCCAGCAGGTCCGTCATTATATAATATATACCTGTCCTGCAGTAGTGATATATATATATTTTTTATATCATTATCATCCAGTCTATACTAGCAGACGCAGTACGGTAGTCCACGGCTGTAGCTACCTCTGTGTAGGCAGTGCTCGTCCATAATTGTATACCTACCTGTGGTGGGGTTTTTTTTTCTATCTTCTTCATACTAGTAGTTTAGGAGTCTGCTGCTGACAGTGTCCAGCAGGTCCGTCATTATATAATATATACCTGTCCTGCAGTAGTGATATATATATATATTTTTTTATATCATTATCATCCAGTCTATACTAGCAGACGCAGTACGGTAGTCCACGGCTGTAGCTACCTTTGTGTCGGCAGTGCTCGTCCATAATTGTATACCTACCTGTGGTGGGTTTTTTTTTTCTATCTTCTTCATACTAGTAGTTTAGGAGTCTGCTGCTGACAGTGTCCAGCAGGTCCGTCATTATATAATATATACCTGTCCTGCAGTAGTGATATATATATATTTTTTATATCATTATCGTCCAGTCTATACTAGCAGACGCAGTACGGTAGTCCACGGCTGTAGCTACCTCTGTGTCGGCAGTGCTCGTCCATAATTGTATACCTACCTGTGGTGGTTTTTTTTTTTTCTATCTTCTTCATACTAGTAGTTTAGTAGTCTGCTGCTGACAGTGTCCAGCAGGTCCGTCATTATATAATATATACCTGTCCTGCAGTAGTGATATATATATATATATTTTTTATATCATTATCATCCAGTCTATACTAGCAGACGCAGTACGGTAGTCCACGGCTGTAGCTACCTTTGTGTCGGCAGTGCTCGTCCATAATTGTATACCTACCTGTGGTGGGTTTTTTTTTTCTATCTTCTTCATACTAGTAGTTTAGGAGTCTGCTGCTGACAGTGTCCAGCAGGTCCGTCATTATATAATATATACCTGTCCTGCAGTAGTGATATATATATATTTTTTATATCATTATCATCCAGTCTATACCAGCAGACGCAGTACGGTAGTCCACGGCTGTAGCTACCTCTGTGTCGGCAGTGCTCGTCCATAATTGTATACCTACCTGTGGTGGGGTTTTTTTTTCTATCTTCTTCATACTAGTAGTTTAGGAGTCTGCTGCTGACAGTGTCCAGCAGGTCCGTCATTATATAATATATACCTGTCCTGCAGTAGTGATATATATATATTTTTTATATCATTATCATCCAGTCTATACTAGCAGACGCAGTACGGTAGTCCACGGCTGTAGCTACCTCTGTGTAGGCAGTGCTCGTCCATAATTGTATACCTACCTGTGGTGGGGTTTTTTTTTTCTATCTTCTTCATACTAGTAGTTTAGGAGTCTGCTGCTGACAGTGTCCAGCAGGTCCGTCATTATATAATATATACCTGTCCTGCAGTAGTGATATATATATATATTTTTTATATCATTATCATCCAGTCTATACTAGCAGACGCAGTACGGTAGTCCACGGCTGTAGCTACCTTTGTGTCGGCAGTGCTCGTCCATAATTGTATACCTACCTGTGGTGGGTTTTTTTTTTCTATCTTCTTCATACTAGTAGTTTAGGAGTCTGCTGCTGACAGTGTCCAGCAGGTCCGTCATTATATAATATATACCTGTCCTGCAGTAGTGATATATATATATTTTTTATATCATTATCATCCAGTCTATACCAGCAGATGCAGTACGGTAGTCCACGGCTGTAGCTAACTCTGTGTCGGCAGTGCTCGTCCATAATTGTATACCTACCTGTGGTGGTTTTTTTTTTTCTATCTTCTTCATACTAGTAGTTTAGGAGTCTGCTGCTGACAGTGTCCATCAGGTCCGTCATTATATAATATATACCTGTCCTGCAGTAGTGATATATATATATTTTTTATATCATTATCATCCAGTCTATACTAGCAGACGCAGTACGGTAGTCCACGGCTGTAGCTACCTCTGTGTCGGCAGTGCTCGTCCATAATTGTATACCTACCTGTGGTGGGTTTTTTTTTCTATCTTCTTCATACTAGTAGTTTAGGAGTCTGCTGCTGACAGTGTCCAGCAGGTCCGTCATTATATAATATATACCTGTCCTGCAGTAGTGATATATATATTTTTTTTATATCATTATCATCCAGTCTATACTAGCAGACGCAGTACGGTAGTCCACGGCTGTAGCTACCTCTGTGTCGGCAGTGCTCGTCCATAATTGTATACCTACCTGTGGTGGTTTTTTTTTTTCTATCTTCTTCATACTAGTAGTTTAGGAGTCTGCTGCTGACAGTGTCCAGCAGGTCCGTCATTATATAATATATACCTGTCCTGCAGTAGTGATATATATATATTTTTTATATCATTATTATCCAGTCTATACTAGCAGACGCAGTACGGTAGTCCACGGCTGTAGCTACCTCTGTGTCGGCAGTGCTCGTCCATAATTGTATACCTACCTGTGGTGGTTTTTTTTTTTCTATCTTCTTCATACTAGTAGTTTAGGAGTCTGCTGCTGACAGTGTCCAGCAGGTCCGTCATTATATAATATAAACCTGTCCTGCAGTAGTGATATATATATATTTTTTTTATATCATTATCATCCAGTCTATACTAGCAGACGCAGTACGGTAGTCCACGGCTGTAGCTACCTTTGTGTCGGCAGTGCTCGTCCATAATTGTATACCTACCTGTGGTGGGGTTTTTTTTTCTATCTTCTTCATACTAGTAGTTTAGGAGTCTGCTGCTGACAGTGTCCAGCAGGTCCATCATTATATAATATATACCTGTCCTGCAGTAGTGATATATATATATTTTTTATATCATTATCATCCAGTCTATACCAGCAGACGCAGTACGGTAGTCCACGGCTGTAGCTACCTCTGTGTCGGCAGTGCTCGTCCATAATTGTATACCTACCTGTGGTGGGTTTTTTTTTCTATCTTCTTCATACTAGTAGTTTAGGAGTCTGCTGCTGACAGTGTCCAGCAGGTCCGTCATTATATAATATATACCTGTCCTGCAGTAGTGATATATATATATTTTTTATATCATTATCGTCCAGTCTATACTAGCAGACGCAGTACGGTAGTCCACGGCTGTAGCTACCTCTGTGTCGGCAGTGCTCGTCCATAATTGTATACCTACCTGTGGTGGTTTTTTTTTTCTATCTTCTTCATACTAGTAGTTTAGGAGTCTGCTGCTGACAGTGTCCAGCAGGTCCGTCATTATATAATATATACCTGTCCTGCAGTAGTGATATATATATATTTTTTATATCTTTATCATCCAGTCTAAACTAGCAGACGCAGTACGGTAGTCCACGGCTGTAGCTACCTCTGTGTCGGCAGTGCTCGTCCATAATTGTATATCTACCTGTGGTGGGTTTTTTTTTTCTATCTTCTTCATACTAGTAGTTTAGGAGTCTGCTGCTGACAGTGTCCAGCAGGTCCGTCATTATATAATATATACCTGTCCTGCAGTAGTGATATATATATATTTTTTAATCATTATCATCCAGTCTATACTAGCAGACGCAGTACGGTAGTCCACGGCTGTAGCTACCTCTGTGTCGGCAGTGCTCGTCCATAATTGTATACCTACCTGTGGTGGGTTTTTTTTTTCTATCTTCTTCATACTAGTAGTTTAGGAGTCTGCTGCTGACAGTGTCCAGCAGGTCCGTCATTATATAATATATACCTGTCCTGCAGTAGTGATATATATATATTTTTTATATCATTATCATCCAGTCTATACTAGCAGACGCAGTACGGTAGTCCATGGCTGTAGCTACCTCTGTGTCGGCAGTGCTCGTCCATAATTGTATACCTACCTGTGGTGGGGTTTTTTTTTTCTATCTTCTTCATACTAGTAGTTTAGGAGTCTGCTGCTGACAGTGTCCAGCAGGTCCGTCATTATATAATATATACCTGTCCTGCAGTAGTGATATATATATATTTTTTATATCATTATCATCCAGTCTATACTAGCAGACGCTGTACGGTAGTCCACGGCTGTAGCTACCTCTGTGTCGGCAGTGCTCGTCCATAATTGTATACCTACCTGGGGTGGGTTTTTTTTCTATCTTCTTCATACTAGTAGTTTAGGAGTCTGCTGCTGACAGTGTCCAGCAGGTCCGTCATTATATAATATATACCTTTCCTGCTGTAGTGATATATATATATATTTTATATCATTATTATCCAGTCTATACTAGCAGACGCAGTACGGTAGTCCACGGCTGTAGCTACCTCTGTGTCGGCAGTGCTCGTCCATAATTGTATACCTACCTGTGGTGGGGTTTTTTTTTCTATCTTCTTCATACTAGTAGTTTAGGAGTCTGCTGCTGACAGTGTCCAGCAGGTCCGTCATTATATAATATATACCTGTCCTGCAGTAGTGATATATATATATTTTTTATATCATTATCATCCAGTCTATACTAGCAGACGCAGTACGGTAGTCCACGGCTGTAGCTACCTCTGTGTCGGCAGTGCTCGTCCATAATTGTATACGGGTTATTTTTCTATCTTCTTCATACTAGTAGTTTAGGAGTCTGCTGCTGACAGTGTCCAGCAGGTCCGTCATTATATAATATATACCTGTCCTGCAGTAGTGATATATATATATATTTTTTTTATATCATTATCATCCAGTCTATACTAGCAGACGCAGTACGGTAGTCCACGGCTGTAGCTACCTCTGTGTCGGCAGTGCTCGTCCATAATTGTATACCTACCTGTGGTGGGTTTTTTTTTTCTATCTTCTTCATACTAGTAGTTTAGGAGTCTGCTGCTGACAGTGTCCAGCAGGTCCGTCATTATATAATATATACCTGTCCTGCAGTAGTGATATATATATATTTTATATATCATTATCATCCAGTCTATACTAGCAGACGCAGTACGGTAGTCCACGGCTGTAGCTACCTTTGTGTCGACAGTGCTCGTCCATAATTGTATACCTACCTGTGGTGGGTTTTTTTTTCTATCTTCTTCATACTAGTAGTTTAGGAGTCTGCTGCTGACAGTGTCCAGCAGGTCCATCATTATATAATATATACCTGTCCTGCAGTAGTGATATATATATATTTTTTATATCATTATCATCCAGTCTATACCAGCAGACGCAGTACGGTAGTCCACGGCTGTAGCTACCTCTGTGTCGGCAGTGCTCGTCCATAATTGTATACCTACCTGTGGTGGGTTTTTTTTTTCTATCTTCTTCATACTAGTAGTTTAGGATTCTGCTGCTGACAGTGTCCAGCAGGTCCGTCATTATATAATATATACCTGTCCTGCAGTAGTGATATATATATATTTTTTATATCATTATCATCCAGTCTATACTAGCAGACGCAGTACGGTAGTCCACGGCTGTAGCTACCTCTGTGTCGGCAATGCTCGTCCATAATTGTATACCTACCTGGGGTGGGTTTTTTTTCTATCTTCTTCATACTAGTAGTTTAGGAGTCTGCTGCTGACAGTGTCCAGCAGGTCCGTCATTATATAATATATACCTTTCCTGCTGTAGTGATATATATATATTTTTTATATCATTATCATCCAGTCTATACTAGCAGACGCAGTATGGTAGTCCACGGCTGTAGCTACCTCTGTGTCGGCAGTGCTCGTCCATAATTGTATACCTACCTGTGGTGGGTTTTTTTTTTCTATCTTCTTCATACTAGTAGTTTAGGAGTCTGCTGCTGACAGTGTCCAGCAGGTCCGTCATTATATAATATATACCTGTCCTGCAGTAGTGATATATATATATATTTTTTATATCATTATCATCCAGTCTATACTAGCAGACGCAGTACGGTAGTCCACGGCTGTAGCTACCTCTGTGTCGGCAGTCACTCGTCATCCATAAGTATACTAGTATCCATCCATCTCCATTGTTTACCTGAGGTGCCTTTTAGTTGTGCGTATTAAAATATGGAGAACAAAAATGTTTAGGTTCCAAAAATAGGGAAAGATCAAGATCGACTTCCACCTCGTGCTGAAGCTGCTGCCACTAGTCATGGCCGAGACGATGAAATGCCATCAACGTCGTCTGCCAAGGCCGATGCCCAATGTCATAGTACAGAGCATGTAAAATCCAAAACACCAAATATCAGTAAAAAAAGGACTCAAAAATCTAAAATAAAATCGTCGGAGGAGAAGCGTAAACTTGCCAATATGCCATTTACCACACGGAGTGGCAAGGAACGGCTGAGGCCCTGGCCTATGTTCATGGCTAGTGGTTCAGCTTCACATGAGGATGGAAGCACTCAGCCTCTCGCTAGAAAAATGAAAAGACTTAAGCTGGCAAAAGCACAGCAAAGAACTGTGCACTCTTCGAAATCACAAATCCACAAGGAGAGTCCAATTGTGTCGGTTGCGATGCCTGACCTTCCCAACACTGGACGTGAAGAGCATGCGCCTTCCACCATTTGCACGCCCCCTGCAAGTGCTGGAAGGAGCACCCGCGGTCCAGTTCCTGATAGTCAGATTGAAGATGTCAGTGTTGAAGTACACCAGGATGAGGAGGATATGGGTGTTGCTGGCGCTGGGGAGGAAATTGACCAGGAGGATTCTGATGGTGAGGTGGTTTGTTTAAGTCAGGCACCCGGGGAGACACCTGTTGTCCGTGGGAGGAATATGGCCATTGACATGCCTGGTGAAAATACCAAAAAAATCAGCTATTCGGTGTGGAAGTATTTCAACAGAAATGCGGACAACATTTGTCAAGCCGTGTGTTGCCTTTGTCAAGCTATAATAAGTAGGGGTAAGGACGTTAACCACCTCGGAACATCCTCCCTTATACGTCACCTGCAGCGCATTCATCATAAGTCAGTGACAAGTTCAAAAACTTTGGGCGACAGCGGAAGCAGTCCACTGACCAGTAAATCCCTTCCTCTTGTAACCAAGCTCACGCAAACCACCCCACCAACTCCCTCAGTGTCAATTTCCTCCTTCCCCAGGAATGCCAATAGTCCTGCAGGCCATGTCACTGGCAATTCTGACGAGTCCTCTCCTGCCTGGGATTCCTCCGATGCATCCTTGCGTGTAACGCCTACTGCTGCTGGCGCTGCTGTTGTTGCTGCTGGGAGTCGATGGTCATCCCAGAGGGGAAGTCGTAAGACCACTTTTACTACTTCCACCAAGCAATTGACTGTTCAACAGTCCTTTGTGAGGAAGATGAAATATCACAGCAGTCATCCTGCTGCAAAGCGGATAACTGAGGCCTTGGCATCCTGGGCGGTGAGAAACGTGGTTCCGGTATCCATCATTACTGCAGAGCCAACTATAGACTTGTTTGAGGTACTGTGTCCCCGGTACAAAATACCATCTAGGTTCCATTTCTCTAGGCAGGCGATACCGAAAATGTACACAGACCTCAGAAAAAGACTCACCAGTGTCCTAAAAAATGCAGTTGTACCCAATGTCCACTTAACCACGGACATGTGGACAAGTGGAGCAGGGCAGACTCAGGACTATATGACTGTGACAGCCCACTGGGTAGATGTATGGACTCCCGCCGCAAGAACAGCAGCGGCGGCACCAGTAGCAGCATCTCGCAAACGCCAACTCTTTCTTAGGCAGGCTACGCTTTGTATCACCGCTTTCCAGAATACGCACACAGCTAAAAACCTCTTACGGCAACTGAGGAAGATCATCGCAGAATGGCTTACCCCAATTGGACTCTCCTGTGGATTTGTGGCATCGGACAACGCCAGCAATATTGTGTGTGCATTAAATATGGGCAAATTCCAGCACGTCCCATGTTTTGCACATACCTTGAATTTGGTGGTGCAGAATTATTTAAAAAACGAGAGGGGCGTGCAAGAGATGCTGTCGGAGGCCAGAAGAATTGCGGGACACTTTCGGCGTACAGGCACCACGTACAGAAGACTGGAGCACCACCAAAATCGCCTGAACCTGCCCTGCCATCATCTGAAGCAAGAAGTGGTAACGAGGTGGAATTCAACCCTCTATATGCTTCAGAGGTTGGAGGAGCAGCAAAAGGCCATTCAAGCCTATACAACTGAGCACGATATAGGAGGTGGAATGCACCTGTCTCAAGCGCAGTGGAGAATGATTTCAACGTTGTGCAAGGTTCTGCAACCTTTTGAACTTGCCACACGTGAAGTCAGTTCAGACACTGCCAGCCTGAGTCAGGTCATTCCCCTCATCAGGCTTTTGCAGAAGAAGCTGGAGACATTGAAGGAGGAGCTAAAACAGAGCGATTCCGCTAGGCATGTGGGACTTGTGGATGGAGCCCTTCATTCGCTTAACCAGGATTCACGGGTGGTCAATCTGTTGAAATCAGAGCACTACATTTTGGCCACCGTGCTCGATTCTAGATTTAAAACCTACTTTGTATCTCTCTTTCCGGCAGACACAAGTCTGCAGGGGTTCAAAGAACTGCTGGTGAGAAAATTGTTAAGTCAAGCGGAACGCGACCTGTCAACATCTCCTCCTTCATATTCTCCCGCAACTGGGGGTGCGAGGAAAAGGCTCAGAATTCCGAGCCCACCCGCTGGCGGTGATGCAGGGCAGTCTGGAGCGACTGCTGATATCTGGTCCGGACTGAAGGACCTGCCAACGATTACGGACATGTCGTCTACTGTCACTGCATATGATTCTCTCCCCATTGAAAGAATGGTGGAGGATTATATGAGTGACCGCATCCAAGTAGGCACGTCAGACAGTCCGTACGTATACTGGCAGGAAAAAGAGGCAATTTGGAGGCCCTTGCACAAACTGGCTTTATTCTACCTAAGTTGCCCTCCCACAAGTGTGTAATCCGAAAAAGTGTTTAGTGCCGCCGCTCACCTTGTCAGCAATCGGCGTACGAGGTTACTTCCAGAAAATGCGGAGAAGATGATGTTCATTAAAATTAATTATAATCAATTCCTCCATGGAGACATTCACCAGCAGCAATTGCCTCCACAAAGTACACAGGGAGCTGTGATGGTGGATTCCAGTGGGGACGAATTGATAATCTGTGAGGAGGGGGATGTACACAGTGATGAATCGGAGGATGATGATGAGGTGGACATCTTGCCCCTGTAGAGCCAGTTTGTGCAAGGAGAGATTAATTGCTTCTTTTTTGGTGGGGGTCCAAACCAACCCGTCATTTCAGTCACAGTCGTGTGGCAGACCCTGTCACTGAAATGATGGGTTGGTTAAAGTGTGCATGTCCTGTTTATACAACATAAGGGTGGGTGGGAGGGCCCAAGGACACTTTCATCTTGCACCTCTTTTTTCTTTCATTTTTCTTTGCGTCATGTGCTGTTTGGGGAGTGTTTTTTGGAAGGGCCAGCCTGCGTGACACTGCAGTGCCACTCCTAGATGGGCCAGGTGTTTGTGTCGGCCACTTGGGTCGCTGAGCTTAGTCACACAGCTACCTCATTGCGCCTCTTTTTTTCTTTGCGTCATGTGCTGTTTGGGGAGTGTTTTTTTGAAGGGCCATCCTGCGTGACACTGCAGTGCCACTCCTAGATGGGCCAGGTGTTTGTGTCGGCCACTAGGGTCGCTTAGCTTACTCACACAGCTACCTCATTGCGCTTCTTTTTTTCTTTGCGTCATGTGCTGTTTGGGGAGTGTTTTATTGAAGGGCCATCCTGCGTGATACTGCAGTGCCACTCCTAGATGGGCCAGGGGTTTGTGTCGGCCATTAGGGTCGCTGAGCTTACTCACACAGCTACCTCATTGCGCCTCTTTTTTTCTTTGCGTCATGTGCTGTTTGGGGAGTATTTTTTGGAAGGGCCATCCTGCCTGACACTGCAGTGCCACTCCTAGATGGGCCAGGTGTTTGTGTCGGCCACTTGGGTCGCTGAGCTTAGTCACACAGCTACCTTATTGCGCCTCTTTTTTTCTTTGCGTCATGTGCTGTGTGGGGAGTGTTTTTTGGAAGGGCCATCCTGCGTGACACTGCAGTGCCACTCCTAGATGGGCCAGGTGTTTGTGTCGGCCACTTGGGTCGCTGAGCTTAGTCATCCAGCGACCTTGGTGCAAATTTTAGGACTAAAAATAATATTGTGAGGTGTGAGGTGTTCAGAATAGACTGAAAATGAGTGGAAATTATGGTTATTGAGGTTAATAATACTTTGGGATCAAAATGACCCCCAAATTCTATGATTTAAGCTGTTTTTTAGGGTTTTTTGAAAAAAACACCTGAATCCAAAACACACCCGAATCCGACAAAAAAAATTCGGTGAGGTTTTGCCAAAACGCGTTCGAACCCAAAACACGGCCGCGGAACCGAACCCAAAACCAAAACACAAAACCCAAAAAATTTCCGGTGCACATCTCTAGTTGTAAAGCACCAAATTCGCTTGTGCCCCCCCCCCCCCCTTTTTGCACCCTGATACTTGTAGTCAGAAGTGAAGGAGGACCAGCGATGTCTCTGCAGCCTGAGGAGAGAGAAAATGGCACTGAGCAGTGTGCTGGCTGCCTGAGGAAGAAGCTCTGCCCTTTTTACCTCAGAAACTTTTCATAATATTTATACTGGCTGGGGTAGGGCTGTGTCTGGGCATCTTATGCCCCCTTTTTGCCAGTTTATAGAGGTGTTTTTGCTGCCCAGGGTGCCCCCCCTGCGCCCTGCACCCTGCAGTGCCTGTGTGTGTGGGCAGCAATGGCGCGCTGTGCTCCCGCCAGCCGTGCTGTACCTCAGCCGTCACTTTCCTTGATAGAACAGGGGTGGGGAACCTTTTTTCTAACAAGGGCCATTTGGATATTTATAAAATCCTTTGGGGGCCATACAAAAATTATCAACTTAAAAATTAGCCTGCCCCCAGTCAATAGTTATGCCCCCAGTCACTTGTTATGCCCGATTAGATTTGCCCCCAGTCACTTGTTATGCCCCATTAGATATGCCCACTGTCAGTTGTTTTGGCCCATTAGATATGTCCCCTGTAGTTATGCCCCATTAGATATGCCCCATTAAATATGCCCCCTAGTAGTGCCGCTTACACACACACACACACACACACACACACACACACATTAAAAGAAAGAAAAAAAACCACAATGCTCACCAGCCCTGCTCCTGCTTCCGGACCGCTGCCCTCCCTCTCCTTGAAACTATGTGAGATGTCTTGGCGTCACTCCCATAGCGCTGCACAGCCACACATGTACACTGCCTGAGCCAGAAGCTGGAGCTCAGGAGTGAGCTGCTGCCGAGGAGCCGGGCACCCGCTGGTGGTAAAATCTCAGTGGGCGCTCGGCATCTCCTCTCGCTTAGGTGAGCCGGGACGGATCAAGTGGCTTTGAGGGCCTTATACGGCCCTCGGGCAGTGGCGTAACTAGAAATTTTTCTCCCCCAAGCCAAAAAA
Organism: Pseudophryne corroboree; assembly: GCF_028390025.1. NCBI lineage: Eukaryota > Metazoa > Chordata > Amphibia > Anura > Myobatrachidae > Pseudophryne > Pseudophryne corroboree. The sequence continues at coordinate 211,943,597 of NC_086451.1, forward strand.
TTCTTTGACGCCCCCCCCCACCCCCACCCGCCGAAGGCGCGCGCTGCAAAAAAAGGGGCGTGGTTTTGTTGGAATGGGCGTGGTTTCTCATAAAGGGGCGTGGTATTGCAGGAAAAGACTACCTTATACCCCAGTTTTGCAACCTGCACGCCCAGACGTTAGCCACCACAGGAAAGAAAAATAATCCTGATTCATGCCCCTTACATTATTTGTCATTTTTCCTCCTTATAGTAATGCCCAGTATACATTATGCCACATACTGCAATGGCCCTTAGACATTATTCCACACACAATAATGCACATGACACATTATGCCACACACCATAATGCCCCCGACACATTATGCCACACACCGTAATGCCTGTGACACATTATGCCACACACCGTAATGCCCCCGACACATTATGACAGGAATCGCAATGCCCGTTATACATTATGCTACACACTGCCATGCCCCTGATACATTATAGCACATACAATGCCTGTGACACATTATGACACACACCGCAATGACCTTGAGACATTATACCACAATGCCCGTGATATAGTATACCATACACCGTAATGCCTGTGACAGATACCGCAATGCCCTGCCCGTTATACCCTATGCCACACACCGCAATGCCCGTTATGTATTATGCCACACTGCAATGACCCTGAGACATTATACCACATACCGCAATGCCCGTGATATAGTATACCACACACCGTAATGCCTGACACATTATGACACACACCGCAATGTCCGTGATACATTATGCCACACACTGCAATGACCCTGAGACATTATACCACATATCACAATGCCCGCGATATAGTATACCACACACCGTAATGCCTGTGACACATTATGACACACACCGCAATGTCCGTGATACATTATGCCACACACCGTAATGCCCATTACACATTAAGTCCTACAGTAAGGCTTCTAATTACTTTTCAATTACCTTCTCGTTGTCAGGGGTTTCATGCACTGGGTGTCATGCTCGTTGCCAGGTGTTTCATGCACTGGGTGTCATGCTCGTTGTCAGGTGTTTCATGCACTGGGTGTCATGCTCGTTGCTAGGAGGTAGTCCTTGTTGCTAGGGCTGTGCTCCCAGTGCCACATATGACCCCAGTGCCAGATATTCCCCCACGGTGCCAGGTACTCACATGCCCCCGGTGCCAAATATAGCCCCCCCATGTGCCAGGTACACATATTCCCCCCCCCCAGTGCCACATATGCCCCCAGTGCCAGATATTCCCCCCCAGTGCCACATATGCCCCCAGTGCCAGATATTCCCCCCGTGCCAGATATGCCGCCAGTGCCATATATTCCCCCCCAGTGCCACATATGCCCCCAGTGCCAGATATTCCCCCCAGTGCCAGATATCCCCCCTAGTGCCAGACATCCCCCCCAGTGCCAGACATCCCCCCCCAGTGCCATATATGCCCCAGTGCCAGACATCCCCCCCAGTGCCAGATATCCCCCCTAGTGCCAGACATCTCCCCCCCAGTGCCATATATGCCCCAGTGCCAGACATCCCCCCCAGTGCCAGATATCCCCCCTAGTGCCAGACATCCCCCCCCCCAGTGCCATATATGCCCCAGTGCCAGACATCCCCCCCCCAGTGCCATATATGCCCCAGTGCCAGACATCCCCCCCCAGTGCCAGATATCCCCCCCAGTGCCAGACATCCCCCCCCCCAGTGCCATATATGCCCCAGTGCCAGATATCCCCCCTAGTGCCAGACATCTCCCCCCCAGTGCCATATATGCCCCCGTGCCAGACATCCCCCCCCCCAGTGCCAGACATCCCCCCCCCCCAGTGCCATATATGCCCCAGTGCCAGACATCCCCCCCAGTGCCATATATGCCCCAGTGCCAGACATCCCCCCCCAGTGCCAGATATCCCCCCCAGTGCCAGACACCCCCCCCCCAGTGCCAGATATCCCCCCCCAGTGCCATATATGCCCCAGTGCCAGATATCCCCCCTAGTGCCAGACATCTCCCCCCCAGTGCCATATATGCTCCAGTGCCAGACATCCCCCCCAGTGCCAGATATCCCCCCCAGTGCCAGACACCCCCCCCCAGTGCCAGATATCCCCCCCCCCAGTGCCATATATGCCCCAGTGCCAGATATCCCCCCTAGTGCCAGACATCTCCCCCCCAGTGCCATATATGCCCCAGTGCCAGACATCCCCCCCCAGTGCCAGATATCCCCCCCCAGTGCCAGACATCCCCCCCCAGTGCCAGATATCCCCCCCCAGTGCCATATATGCCCCAGTGCCAGATATCCCCCCTAGTGCCAGACATCTCCCCCCCAGTGCCATATATGCTCCAGTGCCAGACATCCCCCCCCCAGTGCCAGATATTCCCCCCAGTGCCGCCGTCGCCGCCGCCGCTTATTGGAGGAACACGGAGGGCACAGATCGCCTCTCCTGTGTCCCTCCTGCTGCATCATCTCCGGCGGCCGCGGGTCTAATAGGGGGAAGTGCCGTCCGTGAGCCAATTAGAGCTCACGGACGGCACTTCCCCCTATTAGACCCGCGGCCGCCGGAGATGATGCAGGAGGGACACAGGAGAGGCACACGCTGTGCCGTCCGTGTCCCTCCAACAAGCGGCGGCGGGAAGGAGAAAGCAGACTGACATGCGGGCGCTCGTCCGCATGTCAGTCTGCTGTAATCAGTGGCGCCCCCGCAGCCCCTCGCCCCCAAGCCACCGCGAGGACTGCGGGGGCAGTAGTTACGCCACTGCCCTCGGGCCTGAGGTTCCCCACCCCTGTGATAGAAGATCTGTCTTCTTCTACTCACCTGTCTTCTGACTTCTGGCTCTGTGAGCGGGGTGACGGCGTGCTGTGGGAGTGCACACGCGCACGCAGGGGGGGTTTCCGAGTACCTAGAAACCCCCCCTGGCCGCCGATCCATCGGCGCTGGCGGACAATTTTTTTTTTTTTTTTAGAGGGAGAGGCTCCTCTTCGGCTCCTTACACTGTCCGTATGACAGTGAGAAGCTAGCTGCTGGCTGCCTGTAGGTGGAGCTGCAGCGAAGCAAGCAGCTCCTCTCAGGCACTGGCTATACACGGGGCTTGTTTGAAACAGTCGGGTGAGGCCAGGGCGGTGTTCAGCACTCACAGTGAATCTGCAGCAGCCAGGTATGTCTCTAACATACTGTACAGTATGTCAGGAGGTAATGGAGGGGCACTCTAAAATGAATTGCTGCTGTAATTAGTGACTAACATGTATATAGGTGCAGGGATGAGGGACTGTGTTTCCTGGTAATAGGTGTTTGTATGCTGTGTGCATGTATATTATGTGTGTATGTATGTATGTATGTATGTATGTATGTGTGCTGGTTGCATGTATACTATGTGTTTGTTTATGCATGTATGTATGTATGTATGTATGTATGTATGTATGTATGTGTGTGGGTATACTGTGTATATATGCTGTGTGCATGTATACTGTGTGTGTACTGTGTATGTATGTATACTGTATGTGTATGCATGTGTGGTGTGTGTGTGTGTGTGTGTGTGTGTGTGTGTGTGTGTGTGTGTATGCATGTATGCTGTTTGCATGTATGCTGTTTGTGTGAATGTATGCTGTGTGTATGTATGTATGTATGTATGCTGTGTGCATGTATGCTATGTGTGTATGTATGTAGGCTGTTTGCATGTATGTATGCTTTGTCTGCATGCATGTATGCTACTGTACAGTGTGTGTGTGTTGTATGTCTATGTACTGTGTGTGTGTGTGTGTGTGTGTGTGTGTGTGTGTGTGTGTATGTATATATATATATATATATATATATATACACACACACACACACTGCTTGTGCAGTGTGCTGTAAGTGATGGTATATTTTATATATATATATATATATATATATGTGTGTGTGTGTGTGTGTGTGTGTGTGTGTGTGTGTGTGTGTGTGTGTGTGTGTGTATATATATATATATATATATATATATATATATGTATATATATATACACATACACACACACGAACACATGTACGGAAACCCCCCCATGAAAATCCTGCGTTTGCCACTGGAGTGAGCATCTAGACACGGCTAGTGTTCAGTACCCTTCAGTAGCTAATGGTGTCCTGTCAGCCAGAAGCAGAGCCATGAAACTCTTCAGGAAGTTGGTTCCTACTTCTGCCCCCTCAGTCCCACGAAGCAGGGAGACTGTTGCCAGCAGTTCTCCCTGAAAATAAAAAACCTAACATAAGTCTTTTCAGAGAAGCTCAGTAGAGCTCCCCTAGAGTGCATCCAGTCTGCCTGGGCACATTTCTAAAACTGAAGTCTGGAGGAGGGGCATAGAGGGAGGAGCCAGTTCACAACCATTGAAAAGTCTTAAGAGTGCCCATGGCTCCTGCAGAACCGTCTATACCCCATGGTCATGAAGTGGACCCCAGCATCCTCTAGGACGTATGAGAAATAGTGTTAGCATGTTTAGCATAGGTAGAATTATGCCTATTTTTTCTTATCCCTAAATAAGGTTCTCATCAGTCATTAACAATCTATTAACTTTAATTGTATTACAAGTGCATTGCATGTATGTGCTCAGTAATGCTACTGTACGTTATGATCCCTGTTTTATTGGATCTTGTATACTGTAAACAATCCCCCCATTCTGTTGGTGTTAAAGCTTTGAGAAAAACAACAGATGGTGAAGCTGAAATCATGCTTCACCTTGGTGCTAAAAGCCTTCCTGTGTAAAGTATGATTTTATTAACAAACATTAAAAAAATTGCCAATTACTATAAGTAATGTTTGTGTCATTTCTTCAGGACAGTACATTGGAATACACCTTTCATACATTTCAGTTAAACACAAAAAAATGACTATCACTATCAATACATTTTCAGTTCTTTTTATGTGCTTCAAAAATATAATATTTTTTTTTATATTTATCCAAAACAATTACGTTATATATGGTTTTGCTGCATTTAATCATGCATCTGTTAAGCAGTTATAGTGTAAAAGTTGTATCTCTGTCCAACACAAAATCTTTGGTTACTTTAGTATTCCAGGAAACCTATTGGTATGCAAATCTTAGCTGCTAAGCCAGAAAGAGAAGGAATTGTTTGCACATCAATTAGAACAATGGTGATGGTTCCTGGCTCTATTGGCTGTGAACACGTTGTCTGCAGGTACATTCAACAGCATGTTTGTTTTATAAACGTGAGAGTTTTACAGTTTATAATACATATTGTGACAAGGATCACACACACTGGGACTTAGATGAACACTTTTGGTATTTATTTTGCACAGCAGGTCACCACATAGGAAGTTGATTCCATACAGTCGGTATTACAGGCAGTAACATAGAGGTACTCACAGCATAGCAGACTCTTGATAGGCTCCAGTTGTCCCTAGTCCAACCCACACAACCCGGCCTATCACTCGGGTAGCTATTCCACCGTCAAGAGCAAGGTGACTCTGTCCTGGAAACCCTTATATGAGAAAATCCCAGGTGCTGCTGATCACACACCTGGGAGTCTGCTACTGCTTCTAAAACCTGGTCTGGATCCTCCACATTACTTTCACATGGAAAACTGCTGTCTCTGCCACACTCCTCCCCCCTTAGCTTCAACCACCCTGGTGAAGCTACACTATTTTCAGGTGAGCCTTTTGCCTCACCCACCCCTACCTGTGTCATCCACCCAGGTACACAGCCTTCCACTATCTTCCAGAGGTCACTTACCTCACCTTCTTCCTCCTCCCCTAGCTTCACCATAGGGTTGCTTGGAGGAACAGGACCTTCAAAACTCCTGGAGAGGGCATCGGCATTGAGGTGTTGTTTTCGCGGACGATGCCTCACCTCAAACTTAAATTGCTGCAAAGCCAAAAACCAACGGGTCACACAAGCATTCACCTGTTTGTATGCATCCACTGTAAGGGTGCATGGTCTGTGACCAACAAAAACTCTCATCCCAATAAATAATATCTTCATGACTCAACTGCCCATTTAATGGCCAAGCACTCCTGCTCCACAGTTGAGTACCTGCGCTCCCTGGGCAATAATTTACGGCTAAGATAGAGGATGGGCTTCTCCTCTCCATCTATCTCTTGGGATAGGACTGCTACTAATCCTGTCCCAGAGGCATCCGTTTGTAACACAAATTGCTTTTTAAAGTCAGGAGTTTGTAAGACAGGCTCAGTACACAAAGCTCATCTTAAATCTTGCCAAGCAGTTTCCACTGGTCCAGACCATGTTATCTTGTCTGGGAATTGTTTTTTTAAGACATTCGGTTAGTGGAGCCACTCTAGCGGTGAAATCTCTAATAAACCTGCGATGATATCCGACCAAACCGAGAAATGTTCTAAGTTGTGATTTACATTTAGGTCTGGACCAGGTGAGGACTGCTTCTACCTTACTAGGCTGAGGTTTAACCTGTCCTCTGCCCACAATGTACCCCAAATACTTGGCCTCAATCATACCAATGGCACATTTCTCGGGGCTGGCGGTAAACCAGCGTGCCATAGAGTCTGTAAAATGGCTTCTACCTTTGGTAGGTGTGACTCCCAATCAGAGCTGAAAATAACGATGTCATTTAAATATGCAGCCACATATTCCCTGTGGAGCCGCAGCAACTTATAGCTCTCTGGAAGGTTGCTGGGGCACCATGTAAACCAAATGGGAGCATTTTATATTGGAATAAGCCTTCTGGGGTAGAGAAGGCTGTTTTTGCCTTAGCAGCTTCTGTTAACGGAATCTGCCAATAACCTTTTGTCAAATCAAGTGTAGTGAGATATTGACTATTGGCTAAATTTTCTACTAACTCATCCACCCGGGGCATAGGGTAGGACTCAAACCGGGACACTTGATTTAATTTATGGAAGTCATTGCAGAACCGTAAGGCACCTGAAGGCTTTGGTACTAGGACAATTGGATTTTTCCACTCATTGGTAGATTCCTCGATAACCCCTAGGCGTAACATCTCTTCCACCTCCTGATTTACCGCTGCCCGCTTCACTTGGGGTATGCGATATGGCCTCTTTTTAATGACCACCCTGGGTGGAGTCACCACATCATGTTGGATAATCTGTGTCTTTCCCAGAATGGCAGAAAACACATCTTGGTAGCGTTTCACCAAGTTCACCACTTTCCATTTCTGTTCAGGAGTAAGCGTGACTTCAATGGGCACCTGGCATGCTAAAATCTTTTTAGCTACCAAAGTGGGCCGATTAGCAGTTTCCTTCCAGGGTTTTAACAGGTTAAAATGGTAGACTTGTACCTCCCTCCTTCTACCCTCCTGTCGGACACTGTAATTGACCGGTCCCACTGCCTTGATGATCTCATAGGGGCTCCACCATTGTGCATACATCTTGCTTTCTGTGGTGGGCACCAGCACTAACCCTTTATCTCCTGGATTAAAGGACCGGTTAACTGTGGTGATGTCAATCCTCTGTTTCTGACGTTGTTGGGCCCTTTCCATGTGTTCGTTCAGTAGTGGTGCAATCTGCTTTAAGCGGCCGTATAACTGGGCCACAAACTGAATGACATTAGGGTCCTGGCAGGGTTGTTCTTCCTACCCTTCTTTTAAGAGAACTAGAATTCCTCTGGGCTATCTGCCATAGAGGAGCTCGAAGGGACTAAACCCTGTAGAGGATTGGGGTACCTCTCTAACCGCAAACATCAAATAAGGTAGGAGCAGATCCCAATCTCATTTTTCTTGTGACACTGCCCTCTATCATTTGCTTAGGCCTTAAGTGTTTTATTAAATCTTTCTACCAGGCCATCTGTCTGCGGCAGGTACACCGAGGTAGTTATCCTATTATTATCATACCAATGGCACATTTCTCGGGGCTGGCGGTAAACCAGCGTGCCGTAGAGACTGTAAAATGGCTTCTACCTATGGTAGGTGTGACTCCCAATCAGAGCTGAAAATAACGATGTAATATGTAAAATGTTTAGCAATCGACATAAATCTTTCATGAGTTTAGACACGAAAGGTGTACCCTGGTCCGTTAAGACCTCTTTCAGTGTTCCTAAATGGGTATACATGGTTAATAGCTCTCTGGCAATAGTGCCCGATTTCATATTGCGCAGAGGTATAGCCTCTGGTTATCTGGTGGCATAATCAACTAACACCAATATGTATTGGTACCCTCGAGCAGATTTTTCCACTGGCCCTATCAGATCCATACTAATCCGCTCAAAAGGTACGAAAATGATAGGGAGGGGTACCAGTGGAGCTCTAAACTCTGGCCGAGGGGCTGTCCTCAGGCAGACTGGTCATTCCTGACAATACCTCTTAACGGAAGCATAGATGCCAGGCCAAAAGAACCTTAACTGGATGCGTTGGAGTGTTTTCTCCTGCCCTAGATGGCCACCCCACAAATGTGTATGGGCAGCGTCTAACACCAACCTCTCCAGTTTTCGGGGAACCAAGAGCTGATCTACCCATTTCCCTTGTAAAGTAGCAACACGATACAGCAAATCATTTTTCAACACAAAATATGGTACACCCTCTGATGGTAAAGCATCAACTACCCTGCCGTTAACTACTTTAACAGTCTCAAAGCGTGTGCCAAATTGCTGCCATCACGTTGATCTCTCCCAAAGTCCAGCAGTGATATCTTCCCACCAACTGGGTTCCAATGGGCCTCGGACTCAGTCTCTTGGGGTGGTCAGGGACTGGCAGCCTCTCTCCCAGATGCTAAACTTTGGTAGTCTCTGATCTTTGGCTTCTGAGTTGTTTTGGTGGTTGATGGTTTGTGGGTAGCATGCCAGGTAACCAGCTTCTGCAGCAATGGAAATTCCTGGCCCAGGATCAGCGGATACGGGGGTCTAGAGGGCACCGCCACCACCTTTAATGACCGACCTTGAACGACCAGGGGTAAGTAGACACGTGGGCACTCCTCCACATCGCCATGGACGCACAACACCCTGACAGGAGGCTGGACCTTGTCAGCTCCCAGGGGAACCACGTTGGCCGCGACAATGGTGAGCTCGCTGCCGGTATTCACCAGGGCCCAAATCTCCCGGTTTCCCACCCGTACCTGCACCCAGAACAGGGAGGACTCTACTTGGGATAATCCCGCCACCACCATGCTGACCAATGGCCGAGCTGTTTTCCCCGCACTGCAGTCCATCAGATCGCCCTGGTTCTGGCAGTCCCACCATACATGACCAGGCTTGCCGCACTCAAAGCACACCAAGGGAGGCGGAGCCTTTGGTTTAACTACTGGGTCCGGAGTTCTGGGTTTAGGTAGTGGCCTGTATCCTGACCTGGCTTTATTCAGCCTTCCCAGTATCAGGTGCCGCTCAATCACCACCGTCAACTCCTCAAATGTCTGGGGGTCAGCCTGAAGGGCCCACTGCTGCCCCGAGCAGTCTAACACTCGCATAGCCTGGTCCAGTGCCACTACTTCCACAATCTGTACTGCAGAGTTTTTATCCGGCAGCAACCAGGCCCTTGTCAGTCGGGCTAGTCTGGCCAGCTGAATCCAGGGAGGCTCAGAGCCCTCCATCCACCAGTCATGGAATTTTTGGGCTTTGCTGGAACCTGTTACTCCAATCCTATCCAGTATAGGTTTTTTCAGGCCAGGATAGGAGCGTGCCTCAGCCACAGTCATGTCCACATATGCCTGCTGTGCCTCCCCTGTTAAACAGGGAGCCAGCCTGTCAGACCATTCCTCCGCAGGCCATCCCTAGCACGTGGCCATGCGCTCAAATGTACAAAGGAATGCCTCTATATCATCTGCTGGGGTGAGCTTTGGTAGCCTTTCCCGCTCTGGCTCAGATTTTTTAAGCGTTTTTAACTCATCGCACATTTGTATTTGAGTTTGCTGTCTTTCAGCCTGGGTTCGTTGCTCCTCATGTAACATCTGAATCTGGGCTTGTTGTCCCTCATGTGACATTTGAATCTGGGTTTCTTGCCCAGCTGCAAGTTCAGCAAATTGTTTTAGTAACTCCTCCATATTGCCCTGCATGGCCCCTTTTTAGGCTGCTACTTGCACTGCATAACCAGAGAGGAAGAACAGAAAAAGGAAAAACTTGCAGTTTAAACACTGGTATGCTTACCGACAGTTTCTGCTGTACACCGTGTCCTTGCTTGCATTCTCCACCACTTGTGACAAGGATCACACACACGGGGACTTGGATGAACACTTTCAGTGTTTATTTTGCACAGCAGGTCACCACATAGCAAGTGGATTCCATACAGTCAGTATTACAGGCAGTAGCATAGTTACAGGTACTCACAGCATAGCAGATTCTTGATAGGCTCCAGTGGTCCCAAGTCTAACCCACACAACCCAGCCTATCACTCGGGTAGCTATTCCACCATCAAGAGCAAGGTGACTCTGTCCTGGAAACCCTTATATGAGAAAATTCCAAGTGCTGCTGATCACACACCTGGGAGTCTGCTACTGCTTCTAAAACCTGGTCTGGATCCTCCACATTACTGTCACATGGAAAACTGCTGTCTCTGACACAATATGATAACTGGATTTGATGTAACAAATAGAAGTTATAATTACAACCATACTTGCTTGGTGCATTTCTTCAGTGTGAATCCTTAGATTTGAAGAATCTTGGTAGTGCTGAAAAATAATCTTGTGTGGAGAGAGATAAAGTATCTTTTGTATACAATAGAAACAGCAAAAAAAATGTGGGTTCTCTGCTTTTAAATTGAGTCTAAAGAAGTACTGTTCGGGCGCCAATGATAAAGGGTAGTTGCTGTTCCTCCTTATTTTCTGTCTGTTCCTCTTGCTTTTACTACATTACTATATTTCATATCTTCGAAGAAAATATATAATTTTAACCATTTAGTGATTTATAATAATTAATCACTAATTGTGTACCTTTTAATAACAAACTCGCAGATGTTGTACCTAGACATATCTTTAAATCATTAGGAATATTCTATTCATGGAAGAATGCACACCAGTCATATAGAATGTAAATCGTAAGAATGTATTTCCACAAACAATTGATACTCAGAAATTCACATTTATCATTAAACAGTATTGGTCAAATACAAAGCAAGTCATCATAAAATATTTTCACATGTTCAAACTATATAAGAAAGAAATAGTATGAAAGACAAGTGTATGCATGTGTGTACAGGAGGGGGTTAAGTCATTACACAGGGGATTAAGTCTGACTGCCCTGGCTCAATTAATCCTATTAAAGGCCAAGATAAAGATGGCTCTATCTGTATTTATATCTATTTATTACTAGGGAAATGTTACTCCATGCTCTCTGCAAAATCACAGATTTAATCAAATCAAACCATAGACTGATTGATAAATACTGGAGAAATATCTATCTAAAGAAACATCTAAGGGCAATAGAGATTTCGGGTTTTGTGTGTGTGTGTGTGTGTGTGTGTGTGTGCGTGTGTGTGTGTGTGTGTGTGTGTGTGTGTGTGTGTGTGTGTGTGTGTGTGTGTGTGTGTGTGTGTCTGTGGGGGGAGGGGCAGCATGTGACTGCATGGTCTATTGTAATGCCAGCAGCCACATGGCAGCAGCCATCTTGAATGAACTAACATAAAGACTCCACTACATTCCACAATGTATACACTACAACATAATACTTATGTGCTGATTTCACAATTCCAAGAACCAACACAGTATCTCAAAACCCGGAACATATTGTATGCTGGCTATGCTATATAATGTAGCCAGTAATTATATACCAATCTCGGTCTGTACTTCTGAAACAAACACAACCTACATTGTGCTAACTTATTAAAACCAACTTATTCCTATTAAAACCAACTTATTCCAGCCTTCCAAGACCAACACAGTATATTGCATGCTGTCCATGTTATAGTAATCATCACAAGTCCAGATCGCCATGTAATCACTAGATATGTGCACCGGAAATGTTTCGGGTTTTGTGTTTTGGTTTTGGATTCGGTTCCGCGGCCGTGTTTTGGATTCGGGTGTGTTTTGGATTCGGTGTTTTTTTTTAAAAAAACCTCAAAAACAGCTTAAATCATAGAATTAGGGGGTAATTTTGATCCTATAGTATTATAAACCTCAATAACCACAATTTCCACTCATTTCCAGTCTATTCTGAACACCTCACACCTCACAATACTATTTTTAGTCCTAAAATTTGCACCGAGGTCGCTGGATGACTAAGCAAAGCGACCCAAGAGGGCGGCACAAACACCTGGCCCATCTAGGAGTGGCACTGCAGTGTCAGACAGGATGGCACTTAAAAAAATTGGCCCCAAACAGCACATGATGCAAAGAAAAGAGAAAAAGAGGTGCACTGTGGTCGCTGGATGGCTAAGCTAAGCGACACAAACACCTCAATATCACAGGAATTATTCATTCTAATCAATGGTATTATTGGTTCAAATCACTGGAAGAAAATGACAAAATCACTGGAATTATTCATTCTAATCAATGGTATTATTGTTCCAAATCACTGGAAGAAAATGACAAAATCACTGGAATTATTTGTAAACATTTGTAGAAAGTCGCTGCTTTCTGATTACAGAAATGCTCAGATATTCCTGTGAATCCACAATCCCTTCCCAGAGGAAAAAGAAATTGAGAAACCGTTGTTCTCTTTCCCTTACAAAGGACCAAACCACTTTCCAAGAAGACTGATGTTTTTGGGATTATGGAGACATAGGGGTATATTTACTAAAATTCATATTTTTCTGAATTAGGTTAAAGTTCCAACACGAATGACATCGAATGTGTGAATTTGCAACTTTTTGAATTTTGTACGCCTCATTTACTATGCTGTCGTATTCTGCATTTTCGTATTTTCCGATGTCGATGTAATTCGTATTTTTGGCCAGTGTTTACGGGAGTGAATAGTAAAACACTGCCGAAATTAACACAATGAATCTCGGCCGGATCTGTGAGATCCGTGCAGGGCTTCATTGTGCACCTTTAAAAAAAATGAAAGTATTAAAAATCAAGAAAAAATTTGCTTGGGGTCCCCCCTCCTAAGCATAACCAGCCTCGGGCTCTTTGAGCCGGTCCTGGTTGTAAAAATATGGGGAAAAATTGACAGGGGTTCCCCCATATTTTAACAACCAGCACCGGGCTCTGCACCTGGTCCTAGTGCAAAAAATACGGGGGACAAAAAGCGTAGGGGTCCCCCGTATTTTTTGAACCAGCACCGGGCTCCACTAGTCAGAGAGATAATGCCACAGCCGGGGGACACTTTTATCTTGGTCCCTGCGGCTCTGGCATTAAATCACTAACTAGTCACCCCTGGCCGGGGCACCCTGGAGGAGTGGGAACCCCTTAAATCAAGGGGTCCCCCCTCCAGCCACCCAAGGGCCAGGGGTGAAGCCCGAGACTGTCCCCCCATCCAAGGGCGGCGGATGGGGGGCTGATAGCCATAGTGAAAAAAAAGAATATTGTTTTTTATAGCAGTACTACAAGTCCCAGCAAGCCTCCCCCGCTAGCTGGTACTTGGAGAACCACAAGTACCAGCATGCAGGGGAAAAACGGGCCCACTGGTACCTGTAGTTCTACTACAAAAAAAATACCCCCAAAAAAACAATACACAGACACCGTGAAAGTATAACTTTATTACATACATGCACACTTACATTCATACATACTTACCTATGTTGACACGAAGAGTCGGTCCCCTTCTCCACATAGAATCCCGGGGTACCTGTAAATAAAATTATTCTTACAAAAAATCCTGTGTAGATCGGTCCTCTTCTTATAAATTATAATCCAGGGACTTGGCAAAACAATAAAACGCATTACCCAAACCACGCACTGAAAGGGGATCCATGTTTACACATAGATCCCCTTTCCCTGACTGCCGGGACCCCCCGTGACTCCTATCAAAGAGGGTCCCTTCAGTCAATCAGGGAGCGCCACGTCATGGCACTCTCCTGATTGGCTGTGCGCTCCTGAGCTGTCAGTCAGTCAGCGCACGGCAGAGATACAATGTAGCGCATAGGCGCTACATTGTATTCAATGGTGGGAACTTTGCGGTCAGCGGTAGACCACAAGAGTGACCTCACATAACCTCGCGGTCTACCGCTGACCGCAAAGTTCCCAAGTACCAGCTTGTGGTTCTCCAAGTACCAGCTTGCGGTGGAGGCTTGCTGGTTGTTAAAATATGGGGGAACCCCTGTCAATTTTTCCCCCATATTTTTACAACCAGGACCGGCTCAAGGAGCCCAAGGCTGGTTATGCTTAGGAGGGGGGACCCCACGCAATTTTTTTTTCTACTATTTAACACTTTCCCACCCCTTCCCACTGATAAACATGCACGGATCTCATGGATCCGTGCATGACTATCAGAACAAGGTAAAAGAAAGCAGGTCTGTTTTAGAACTGCTTTTTTTTATGATTTGTATTTTTTCACGGCAGTGTTTGGCTATTGTCGGCAGTGTTTGTGAATTTGAATTTTTAGTAAATTACCGAGTTCTATACCTAAACAGCCGCGTTTGACCAATGGTGTATTCATTCATATTTTTTATCTTTGACTTTCAAAAAAATACGAATGCCCTCATCACTGCTGAGATTTCAGTTTAGTAAATTCCCAAGATGACACTTAGATGAAAAAACATCAAATCGGTCAAAATCGGGAGCTTAGTAAATATACCCAATAATGTCTTTGAATATAAATCCTAAAGCAGGTGGTGTATTAGAGCAAAAGAGTGCAAGAGATCAGCCATGCAGTTTCTGAACTATTATGACAAAATGTTACTGTATTTCATAAGCACTCATTCCTAACTCTGCTAAGTACTGTTTGGTATACTGTATCTGGCTTCCATGAGGTAGTTGTCCATTATTTCAGCTTCCATTGACCTTTTTGAAAGCGGTAGAAGTTATCGATTCTTTTTTTTTATTTTTATTTTCCCCTATTTTTCATTTTCTCCTGCATAGCCCAGTAAAATGTTGCAATGTTAAGTATTGACTTGTGCCATCTGGGGGTCCACTTCTTCACCAAACCCAGCCAAATCTCATCCTAACCCTCTGTTTCACATTCTCTATGTACCCCATCTGTGTCACACATGTCTGTCTACCCCTCCCATTTAGATTGTAAGCTCTCACGAGCAGGGCCCTCTTCCCTCATGTGCTTATCCTTTGTCTTACTTTAATAATCTTCAACTGTACCACATCCAGCAGTCTTCTGCCACCTGATACTTATTCCAGTGTCATCTGCTGATCAGGGACGTGCGGTGAGCTAAATGGCTCTGGAGGCACTGACTAACCCCAGAGCCAGATTTACATGCAATATATGAGCCAAAGGGAACATCTGGGCATTATACACAGGTGCAGCATTATCAACTCCTGGAAATATGGTGAGTTTTGATTAGAGATGTGTGGAAAGGATACACAGGTGAGGCACTGCCTCACCTGCCATAGACTTTTTACTCCAGAGTTTGGGCTATAAAAATTGTTAGAATAATGCAAAGAAGATATTTCCAACAAATTATCAGTATTTTTCATATATTTTATTCAGTCAAAACTCTGGCTTAAACGTAAGTATGACAGGAAAGGCTCTGCCTCACCCCACCGCACGTCACTGCTGCTGATGTAACTATGTTTATTTACCCTGTACTTGTCCTATACTGTCATCAACTGTAAGTTGCTGTTTTCCGGTTTGATTATTTATGTACTCTGTAATTGGGCACTGCAGAACCCTTGTGGCGCCATATAATTAAAGGATAATAATAATAATAATAATAATAATAATAATAATAATAATATAGGGTGTATAATCCCCAGGTGTATATCACACATCACACAGTACAGTATATAGGGTGTATAATCCCCAGGTGTATCTCACACATCGCTCAGTACAGATTACAGGATGTATAATCACCAGGTGTATAACACACATCGCACAGTACAGTATACATACTGGTCACAACAATGCAGCAGATATTGAGCACTGATCAGGATACTAGAAGTGACACAGAGCTGCAAGATACAGCAATGGCCTACTGTACTGTACTATATATTAGAGATGAGCGGGTTCGGTTTCTCTGAATCCGAACCCGCCAGAACTTCATGGTTTTTTTCACGGATCCGAGCAGACTCGGATCCTCCCGCCTTGCTCGGTTAACCCGAGCGCGCCCGAACGTCATCATGACGCTGTCGGATTCTCGCGAGACTCGGATTCTATATAAGGAGCCGCGCGTCGCCGCCATTTTCACACGTGCATTGAGATTGATAGGGAGAGGACGTGGCTGGCGTCCTCTCCATTTAGATTAGGGTTGAGAGAGAGAGAGAGAGATTGACCTGAGGCTGTGATACTGTAGAAGAGAGTGCAGAGTTTAGTGACTGACGACCACAGTGACCACCAGACAGTGCAGTTGTTTGTTTTATTTAATATATCCGTTCTCTGCCTGAAAAAAACGATACACACAGTGACTCAGTCACATACCATATCTGTGTGCACTGCTCAGCCCAGTGTGCTGCATCAATGTATATATATATCTGACTGTGCTCAGCTCACACAGCTTATAATTGTGGGGGAGACTGGGGAGCACTGCAGTGCCAGTTATAGGTTATAGCAGGAGCCAGGAGTACATAATATTATATTAAAATTAAACAGTGCACACTTTTGCTGCAGGAGTGCCACTGCCAGTGTGACTAGTGACCAGTGACCTGACCACCAGTATATATAATATTAGTAGTATACTATCTCTTTATCAACCAGTCTATATTAGCAGCAGACACAGTACAGTGCGGTAGTTCACGGCTGTGGCTACCTCTGTGTCGGCACTCGGCAGCCCGTCCATAATTGTATATACCACCTAACCGTGGTTTTTTTTTCTTTCTTTATAGTCATACTAGTTACGAGTATACTATCTCTTTATCAACCAGTCTATATTAGCAGCAGACACAGTACAGTGCGGTAGTTCACGGCTGTGGCTACCTCTGTGTCGGCACTCGGCAGCCCGTCCATAATTGTATATACCACCTAACCGTGGTTTTTTTTTCTTTCTTTATACATACATACTAGTTACGAGTATACTATCTCTTTATCAACCAGTCTATATTAGCAGCAGACACAGTACAGTGCGGTAGTTCACGGCTGTGGCTACCTCTGTGTCGGCACTCGGCAGCCCGTCCATAATTGTATATACCACCTAACCGTGGTTTTTTTTTCTTTCTTTATACATACATACTAGTTACGAGTATACTATCTCTTTATCAACCAGTCTATATTAGCAGCAGACACAGTACAGTGCGGTAGTTCACGGCTGTGGCTACCTCTGTGTCGGCACTCGGCAGCCCGTCCATAATTGTATATACCACCTAACCGTGGTTTTTTTTTCTTTCTTTATACATACATACTAGTTACGAGTATACTATCTCTATATCAACCAGTCTATATATTAGCAGCAGACACAGTACAGTGCGGTAGTTCACGGCTGTGGCTACCTCTGTGTCGGCACTCGGCAGCCCGTCCATAATTGTATATACCACCTAACCGTGGTTTTTTTTTCTTTCTTTATAGTCATACTAGTTACGAGTATACTATCTCTTTATCAACCAGTCTATATTAGCAGCAGACACAGTACAGTGCGGTAGTTCACGGCTGTGGCTACCTCTGTGTCGGCACTCGGCAGCCCGTCCATAATTGTATATACCACCTAACCGTGGTTTTTTTTTCTTTCTTTATACATACATACTAGTTACGAGTATACTATCTCTTTATCAACCAGTCTATATATTAGCAGCAGACACAGTACAGTGCGGTAGTTCACGGCTGTGGCTACCTCTGTGTCGGCACTCGGCAGCCCGTCCATAATTGTATATACCACCTAACCGTGGTTTTTTTTTCTTTCTTTATAGTCATACTAGTTACGAGTATACTATCTCTTTATCAACCAGTCTATATTAGCAGCAGACACAGTACAGTGCGGTAGTTCACGGCTGTGGCTACCTCTGTGTCGGCACTCGGCAGCCCGTCCATAATTGTATATACCACCTAACCGTGGTTTTTTTTTCTTTCTTTATACATACATACTAGTTACGAGTATACTATCTCTTTATCAACCAGTCTATATTAGCAGCAGACACAGTACAGTGCGGTAGTTCACGGCTGTGGCTACCTCTGTGTCGGCACTCGGCAGCCCGTCCATAATTGTATATACCACCTAACCGTGGTTTTTTTTTCTTTCTTTATACATACATACTAGTTACGAGTATACTATCTCTTTATCAACCAGTCTATATATTAGCAGCAGACACAGTACAGTGCGGTAGTTCACGGCTGTGGCTACCTCTGTGTCGGCACTCGGCAGCCCGTCCATAATTGTATATACCACCTAACCGTGGTTTTTTTTTCTTTCTTTATACATACATACTAGTTACGAGTATACTATCTCTTTATCAACCAGTCTATATATTAGCAGCAGACACAGTACAGTGCGGTAGTTCACGGCTGTGGCTACCTCTGTGTCGGCACTCGGCAGCCCGTCCATAATTGTATATACCACCTAACCGTGGTTTTTTTTTCTTTCTTTATACATACATACTAGTTACGAGTATACTATCTCTTTATCAACCAGTCTATATTAGCAGCAGACACAGTACAGTGCGGTAGTTCATGGCTGTGGCTACCTCTGTGTCGGCACTCGGCAGCCCGTCCATAATTGTATATACCACCTAACCGTGGTTTTTTTTTCTTTCTTTATACATACATACTAGTTACGAGTATACTATCTCTTTATCAACCAGTCTATATATTAGCAGCAGACACAGTACAGTGCGGTAGTTCACGGCTGTGGCTACCTCTGTGTCGGCACTCGGCAGCCCGTCCATAATTGTATATACCACCTAACCGTGGTTTTTTTTTCTTTCTTTATACATACATACTAGTTACGAGTATACTATCTCTTTATCAACCAGTCTATATATTAGCAGCAGACACAGTACAGTGCGGTAGTTCACGGCTGTGGCTACCTCTGTGTCGGCACTCGGCAGCCCGTCCATAATTGTATACTAGTATCCAATCCATCCATCTCCATTGTT
The DNA here is from genome assembly GCF_028390025.1 of Pseudophryne corroboree. Lineage (NCBI taxonomy): Eukaryota > Metazoa > Chordata > Amphibia > Anura > Myobatrachidae > Pseudophryne > Pseudophryne corroboree. The sequence goes on from NC_086451.1 coordinate 211,962,530, forward strand.
TACCTGAGGTGCCTTTTAGTTGTGCCTATTAAAATATGGAGAACAAAAATGTTGAGGTTCCAAAATTAGGGAAAGATCAAGATCCACTTCCACCTCGTGCTGAAGCTGCTGCCACTAGTCATGGCCGAGACGATGAAATGCCAGCAACGTCGTCTGCCAAGGCCGATGCCCAATGTCATAGTACAGAGCATGTCAAATCCAAAACACCAAATATCAGTAAAAAAAGGACTCCAAAACCTAAAATAAAATTGTCGGAGGAGAAGCGTAAACTTGCCAATATGCCATTTACCACACGGAGTGGCAAGGAACGGCTGAGGCCCTGGCCTATGTTCATGGCTAGTGGTTCAGCTTCACATGAGGATGGAAGCACTCAGCCTCTCGCTAGAAAAATGAAAAGACTAAAGCTGGCAAAAGCAGTAGCACCGCAAAGAACTGTGCGTTCTTCGAAATCCCAAATCCACAAGGAGAGTCGACTCCAATTGTGTCGGTTGCGATGCCTGACCTTCCCAACACTGGACGTGAAGAGCATGCGCCTTCCACCATTTGCACGCCCCCTGCAAGTGATGGAAGGAGCACCCGCAGTCCAGTTCCTGATAGTCAGATTGAAGATGTCAGTGTTGAAGTACACCAGGATGAGGAGGATATGGGTGTTGCTGGCGCTGGGGAGGAAATTGACCAGGAGGATTCTGATGGTGAGGTGGTTTGTTTAAGTCAGGCACCCGGGGAGACACCTGTTGTCCGTGGTAGGAATATGGCCGTTGACATGCCTGGTGAAAATACCAAAAAAATCAGCTCTTCGGTGTGGAAGTATTTCACCAGAAATGCGGACAACAGGTGTCAAGCCGTGTGTTCCCTTTGTCAAGCTGTAATAAGTAGGGGTAAGGACGTTAACCACCTCGGAACATCCTCCCTTATACGTCACCTGCAGCGCATTCATAATAAGTCAGTGACAAGTTCAAAAACTTTGGGTGACAGCGGAAGCAGTCCACTGACCAGTAAATCCCTTCCTCTTGTAACCAAGCTCACGCAAACCACCCCACCAACTCCCTCAGTGTCAATTTCCTCCTTCCCCAGGAATGCCAATAGTCCTGCAGGCAATGTCACTGGCAATTCTGACGAGTCCTCTCCTGCCTGGGATTCCTCCGATGCATCCTTGCGTGTAACGCCTACTGCTGCTGGCGCTGCTGTTGTTGCTGCTGGGAGTCGATGGTCATCCCAGAGGGGAAGTCGTAAGCCCACTTGTACTACTTCCAGTAAGCAATTGACTGTTCAACAGTCCTTTGCGAGGAAGATGAAATATCACAGCAGTCATCCTGCTGCAAAGCGGATAACCTTAGGCCTTGACAACTATGTTGGTGTTAGACGTGCGTCCGGTATCCGCCGTTAGTTCACAGGGAACTAGACAATTTATTGAGGCAGTGTGCCCCCGTTACCAAATACCATCTAGGTTCCACTTCTCTAGGCAGGCGATACCGAGAATGTACACGGACGTCAGAAAAAGACTCACCAGTGTCCTAAAAAATGCAGTTGTACCCAATGTCCACTTAACCACGGACATGTGGACAAGTGGAGCAGGGCAGGGTCAGGACTATATGACTGTGACAGCCCACTGGGTAGATGTATGGACTCCCGCCGCAAGAACAGCAGCGGCGGCACCAGTAGCAGCATCTCGCAAACGCCAACTCTTTCCTAGGCAGGCTACGCTTTGTATCACCGCTTTCCAGAATACGCACACAGCTGAAAACCTCTTACGGCAACTGAGGAAGATCATCGCGGAATGGCTTACCCCAATTGGACTCTCCTGTGGATTTGTGGCATCGGACAACGCCAGCAATATTGTGTGTGCATTAAATATGGGCAAATTCCAGCACGTCCCATGTTTTGCACATACCTTGAATTTGGTGGTGCAGAATTTTTAAAAAAACGTCAGGGGCGTGCAAGAGATGCTGTCGGTGGCCAGAAGAATTGCGCGACACTTTCGGCGTACAGGCACCACGTACAGAAGACTGGAGCACCACCAAAAACTACTGAACCTGCCCTGCCATCATCTGAAGCAAGAAGTGGTAACGAGGTGGAATTCAACCCTCTATATGCTTCAGAGGTTGGAGGAGCAGCAAAAGGCCATTCAAGCCTATACAATTGAGCACGATATAGTAGGTGGAATGCACCTGTCTCAAGCGCAGTGGAGAATGATTTCAACGTTGTGCAAGGTTCTGATGCCCTTTGAACTTGCCACACGTGAAGTCAGTTCAGACACTGCCAGCCTGAGTCAGGTCATTCCCCTCATCAGGCTTTTGCAGAAGAAGCTGGAGACATTGAAGGAGGAGCTAACACGGAGCGATTCCGCTAGGCATGTGGGACTTGTGGATGGAGCCCTTAATTCGCTTAACAAGGATTCACGGGTGGTCAATCTGTTGAAATCAGAGCACTACATTTTGGCCACCGTGCTCGATCCTAGATTTAAAGCCTACCTTGGATCTCTCTTTCCGGCAGACACAAGTCTGCTGGGGTTGAAAGACCTGCTGGTGACAAAATTGTCAAGTCAAGCGGAACGCGACCTGTCAACATCTCCTCCTTCACATTCTCCCGCAACTGGGGGTGCGAGGAAAAGGCTCAGAATTCCGAGCCCACCCGCTGGCGGTGATGCAGGGCAGTCTGGAGCGACTGCTGATGCTGACATCTGGTCCGGACTGAAGGACCTGACAACGATTACGGACATGTCGTCTACTGTCACTGCATATGATTCTCTCAACATTGATAGAATGGTGGAGGATTATATGAGTGACCGCATCCAAGAAGGCACGTCACACAGTCCGTACTTATACTGGCAGGAAAAAGAGGCAATTTGGAGGCCCTTGCACAAACTGGCTTTATTCTACCTAAGTTGCCCTCCCACAAGTGTGTACTCCGAAAGAGTGTTTAGTGCCGCCGCTCACCTTGTCAGCAATCGGCGTACGAGGTTACATCCAGAAAATGTGGAGAAGATGATGTTCATTAAAATGAATTATAATCAATTCCTCCGCGGAGACATTGACCAGCAGCAATTGCCTCCACAAAGTACACAGGGAGCTGAGATGGTGGATTCCAGTGGGGACGAATTGATAATCTGTGAGGAGGGGGATGTACACGGTGATATATCGGAGGGTGATGATGAGGTGGACATCTTGCCTCTGTAGAGCCAGTTTGTGCAAGGAGAGATTAATTGATTCTTTTTTGGGGGGGGTCCAAACCAACCCGTCATATCAGTCACAGTCGTGTGGCAGACCCTGTCACTGAAATGATGGGTTGGTTAAAGTGTGCATGTCCTGTTTTGTTTATACAACATAAGGGTGGGAGGGCCCAAGGACAATTCCATCTTGCACCTCTTTTTTCTTTTCTTTTTCTTTGCGTCATGTGCTGTTTGGGGAGGGTTTTTTGGAAGGGCCATCCTGCGTGACACTGCAGTGCCACTCCTAGATGGGCCCGGTGTTTGTGTTGGCCACTAGGGTCGCTAGTCTTACTCACACAGTCAGCTACCTCATTGCGCCTCTTTTTTTCTTTGCGTCATGTGCTGTTTGGGGAGGGTTTTTTGGAAGGGACATCCTGCGTGACACTGCAGTGCCACTCCTAGATGGGCCCGGTGTTTGTGTCGGCCACTAGGGTCGCTAGTCTTACTCACACAGTCAGCTACCTCATTGCGCCTCTTTTTTTCTTTGCGTCATGTGCTGTTTGGGGAGTATTTTTTTGAAGGGCCATCCTGCGTGACACTGCAGTGCCACTCCTAGATGGGCCAGGTGTTTGTGTCGGCCACTTGGGTCGCTTATCTTAGTCACACAGCGACCTCGGTGCAAATTTTAGGACTAAAAATAATATTGTGAGGTGTGAGGTGTTCAGAATAGACTGAAAATGAGTATAAATTATGGTTATTGAGGTTAATAATACTATGGGATCAAAATGACCGCAAATTCAATGATTTAAGCTGTTTTTTAGTGTTTTTTGAAAAAAACACCCGAATCCAAAACACACCCGAATCCGACAAAAAAAATTCGGTGAGGTTTTGCCAAAACGCGGTCGAACCCAAAACACGGCCGCGGAACCGAACCCAAAACCAAAACACAAAACCCGAAAAATTTCAGGCGCTCATCTCTACTATATATGTATACTTCTGGTCACCAAAATGCTGCACTGTCCTACTATATACTGCTCACAATAATGCAGCACAGATATGGAATGGATACTTGCAGTGACACAGAGCTGCAAGATACTACAGCAATGGCCTACTGTACTGTACAACTATATACTGTTGGTCACCAAAATGCTGCACTGTAATACTATATATACTGCTCACAAAAATGCAGCACAGATATGGAATGGATACTTGCAGTGACATAGAGCTGCAAGATACTACAGCAATGGCCTAATGTACTGTACAACTATATACTGTGGGTCACCAAAATGCTGCACTGTAATACTATATACAGTATACAGCTCACAAAAATGCAGCACAGATATGGAATGGATACTTGCAGTGACACAGAGCTGCAAGATACTACAGCAATGGCTTAATGTACTGTACAACTATATACTGTTGGACACCAAAATGCTGCACTGTAATACTATATATACTGCTCACAAAAATGCAGCACAGATATGGAATGGATACTTGCAGTGACACAGAGCTGCAAGATGCTACAGCAATGGCCTAATGTACTGTACAACTATATACTGTTGGTCACCAAAATGCTGCACTGTAATACTATATACAGTATACTGCTCACAAAAATGAAGCACAGATATGGAATGGATACTTGCAGTGACACAGAGCTGCAAGATACTACAGCAATGGCCTAATGTACTGTACAACTATATACTGTTGGTCACCAAAATGCTGCACTGTAATAATTATAATACTATATATACTGCTCACAAAATGCAGCACAGATATGGAATGGATACTTGCAGTGACACTGAGCTGCAAGATACTAGAGCAATGGCCTAATCATGTACTGTACAACTATATACTGTTGGTCACCAAAATGAAGCACACTGAGCACAGATATTTGCAGCACACTGAGCACAGATATGGTGCTTTTCAGGCAGAGAACGTAGATATTTTCAGCACACTGAGCACAGATATTTGCAGCACACTGAGCACAGATTACGGAGCTTTTCAGGGAGAGAATGCAGCCACGTCCTCTCCGTTCAATCTCCAATGCACTAGAGATGAGCGGGTTCGGTTTCTCTGAATCCGAACCCGCCAGAACTTCATGTTTTTTTTCACGGGTCCGAGCGACTCGGATCTTCCCGCCTTGCTCGGTTAACCCGAGCGCGCCCGAACGTCATCATGACGCTGTCGGATTCTCGCGAGGCTCGGATTCTATCGCGAGACTCGGATTCTATATAAGGAGCCCGCGTCGCCGCCATTTTCACACGTGCATTGAGATTGATAGGGAGAGGACGTGGCTGGCGTCCTCTCCGTTTAGAATTAGAATAGATTAGAGAGACACTTGATTTACTAATTTTGGGGAGCATTAGGAGTACTCAGTAGTGTACAGTGCAGAGTTTTGCTGATAGTGACCAGTGACCACCACTTTTATTTATAATCCGTTCTCTGCCTGAAAAAAGCGATACACAGCACACAGTGACTCAGTCACATACCATATCTGTGTGCACTGCTCAGGCTCAGGCCAGTGTGCTGCATCATCTATTATCTATATATAATATTATATATATCTGTCTGACTGCTCAGCTCACACAGCTTATAATTGTGGGGGAGACTGGGGAGCACTACTGCAGTGCCAGTTATAGGTTATAGCAGGAGCCAGGAGTACATAATATATTATATAGTGAGTGACCACCAGACACACAGTGCAGTTTATTTAATATATCCGTTCTCTGCCTGAAAAAAGCGATACACACAGTGACTCAGTCAGTCACATACCATATCTGTGTGCACTGCTCAGGCTCAGGCCAGTGTGCTGCATCATCTATATATATATTATATATCTGTCTGACTGCTCAGCTCACACAGCTTATAATTGTGGGGGAGACTGGGGAGCACTACTGCAGTGCCAGTTATAGGTTATAGCAGGAGCCAGGAGTACATAATATTATATTAAAATTAAACAGTGCACACTTTTGCTGCAGGAGTGCCACTGCCAGTGTGACTAGTGACCAGTGACCTGACCACCAGTATATAATATTAGTAGTATACTATCTCTTTATCAACCAGTCTATATTAGCAGCAGACACAGTACAGTGCGGTAGTTCACGGCTGTGGCTACCTCTGTGTCGGCACTCGGCAGCCCGTCCATAATTGTATATACCACCTAACCGTGGTTTTTTTTTCTTTCTTTATACATACATACTAGTTACGACTATACTATCTCTTTATCAACCAGTCTATATATTAGCAGCAGACACAGTACAGTGCGGTAGTTCACGGCTGTGGCTACCTCTGTGTCGGCACTCGGCAGCCCGTCCATAATTGTATATACCAGTGACCTAACCGTGGTTTTTTTTTCTTTCTTTATACAACATACTAGTTACGAGTATACTATCTCTTTATCAACCAGTCTATATATTAGCAGCAGACACAGTACAGTGCGGTAGTTCACGGCTGTGGCTACCTCTGTGTCGGCACTCGGCAGCCCGTCCATAATTGTATATACCACCTAACCGTGGTTTTTTTTTCTTTCTTTATACATACATACTAGTTACGAGTATACTATCTCTTTATCAACCAGTCTATATATTAGCAGCAGACACAGTACAGTGCGGTAGTTCACGGCTGTGGCTACCTCTGTGTCGGCACTCGGCAGCCCGTCCATAATTGTATATACCACCTAACCGTGGTTTTTTTTTCTTTCTTTATACATACATACTAGTTACGAGTATACTATCTCTTTATCAACCAGTCTATATATTAGCAGCAGACACAGTACAGTGCGGTAGTTCACGGCTGTGGCTACCTCTGTGTCGGCACTCGGCAGCCCGTCCATAATTGTATATACCACCTAACCGTGGTTTTTTTTTCTTTCTTTATACATACATACTAGTTACGAGTATACTATCTCTTTATCAACCAGTCTATATATTAGCAGCAGACACAGTACAGTGCGGTAGTTCACGGCTGTGGCTACCTCTGTGTCGGCACTCGGCAGCCCGTCCATAATTGTATATACCACCTAACCGTGGTTTTTTTTTCTTTCTTTATACATACATACTAGTTACGAGTATACTATCTCTTTATCAACCAGTCTATATATTAGCAGCAGACACAGTACAGTGCGGTAGTTCACGGCTGTGGCTACCTCTGTGTCGGCACTCGGCAGCCCGTCCATAATTGTATATACCACCTAACCGTGGTTTTTTTTTCTTTCTTTATACATACATACTAGTTACGAGTATACTATCTCTTTATCAACCAGTCTATATATTAGCAGCAGACACAGTACAGTGCGGTAGTTCACGGCTGTGGCTACCTCTGTGTCGGCACTCGGCAGCCCGTCCATAATTGTATATACCACCTAACCGTGTTTTTTTTTTCTTTCTTTATACATACATACTAGTTACGAGTATACTATCTCTTTATCAACCAGTCTATATATTAGCAGCAGACACAGTACAGTGCGGTAGTTCACGGCTGTGGCTACCTCTGTGTCGGCACTCGGCAGCCCGTCCATAATTGTATATACCACCTAACCGTGGTTTTTTTTTCTTTCTTTATACATACATACTAGTTACGAGTATACTATCTCTTTATCAACCAGTCTATATATTAGCAGCAGACACAGTACAGTGCGGTAGTTCACGGCTGTGGCTACCTCTGTGTCGGCACTCGGCAGCCCGTCCATAATTGTATATACCACCTAACCGTGGTTTTTTTTTCTTTCTTTATACATACATACTAGTTACGAGTATACTATCTCTTTATCAACCAGTCTATATATTAGCAGCAGACACAGTACAGTGCGGTAGTTCACGGCTGTGGCTACCTCTGTGTCGGCACTCGGCAGCCCGTCCATAATTGTATATACCACCTAACCGTGGTTTTTTTTTCTTTCTTTATACATACATACTAGTTACGAGTATACTATCTCTTTATCAACCAGTCTATATATTAGCAGCAGACACAGTACAGTGCGGTAGTTCACGGCTGTGGCTACCTCTGTGTCGGCACTCGGCAGCCCGTCCATAATTGTATATACCACCTAACCGTGGTTTTTTTTTCTTTCTTTATACATACATACTAGTTACGAGTATACTATCTCTTTATCAACCAGTCTATATATTAGCAGCAGACACAGTACAGTGCGGTAGTTCACGGCTGTGGCTACCTCTGTGTCGGCACTCGGCAGCCCGTCCATAATTGTATACTAGTATCCAATCCATCCATCTCCATTGTTTACCTGAGGTGCCTTTTAGTTGTGCCTATTAAAATATGGAGAACAAAAATGTTGAGGTTCCAAAATTAGGGAAAGATCAAGATCCACTTCCACCTCGTGCTGAAGCTGCTGCCACTAGTCATGGCCGAGACGATGAAATGCCAGCAACGTCGTCTGCCAAGGCCGATGCCCAATGGCATAGTACAGAGCATGTCAAAACCAAAACACCAAATATCAGTAAAAAAAGGACTCCAAAACCTAAAATAAAATTGTCGGAGGAGAAGCGTAAACTTGCCAATATGCCATTTACCACACGGAGTGGCAAGGAACGGCTGAGGCCCTGGCCTATGTTCATGGCTAGTGGTTCAGCTTCACATGAGGATGGAAGCACTCAGCCTCTCGCTAGAAAACTGAAAAGACTCAAGCTGGCAAAAGGCAAAGCACCGCAAAGAACTGTGCGTTCTTTGAAATCCCAAATCCACAAGGAGAGTCCAATTGTGTCGGTTGCGATGCCTGACCTTCCCAACACTGGACGTGAAGAGCATGCGCCTTCCACCATTTGCACGCCCCCTGCAAGTGCTGGAAGGAGCACCCGCAGTCCAGTTCCTGATAGTCAGATTGAAGATGTCAGTGTTGAAGTACACCAGGATGAGGAGGATATGGGTGTTGCTGGCGCTGGGGAGGAAATTGACCAGGAGGATTCTGATGGTGAGGTGGTTTGTTTAAGTCAGGCACCCGGGGAGACACCTGTTGTCCGTGGGAGGAATATGGCCGTTGACATGCCAGGTGAAAATACCAAAAAAATCAGCTCTTCGGTGTGGAGGTATTTCACCAGAAATGCGGACAACAGGTGTCAAGCCGTGTGTTCCCTTTGTCAAGCTGTAATAAGTAGGGGTAAGGACGTTAACCACCTCGGAACATCCTCCCTTATACGTCACCTGCAGCGCATTCATAATAAGTCAGTGACAAGTTCAAAAACTTTGGGTGACAGCGGAAGCAGTCCACTGACCAGTAAATCCCTTCCTCTTGTAACCAAGCTCACGCAAACCACCCCACCAACTCCCTCAGTGTCAATTTCCTCCTTCCCCAGGAATGCCAATAGTCCTGCAGGCCATGTCACTGGCAATTCTGACGAGTCCTCTCCTGCCTGGGATTCCTCCGATGCATCCTTGCGTGTAATGCCTACTGCTGCTGGCGCTGCTGTTGTTGCCGCTGGGAGTCGATGGTCATCCCAGAGGGGAAGTCGTAAGCCCACTTGTACTACTTCCAGTAAGCAATTGACTGTTCAACAGTCCTTTGCGAGGAAGATGAAATATCACAGCAGTCATCCTACTGCAAAGCGGATAACTGAGGCCTTGGCATCCTGGGTGGTGAGAAACGTGGTTCCGGTATCCATCATTACTGCAGAGCCAACTAGAGACTTGTTGGAGGTACTGTGTCCCCGGTACCAAATACCATCTAGGTTCCATTTCTCTAGGCAGGCGATACCGAAAATGTACACAGACCTCAGAAAAAGAGTCACCAGTGTCCTAAAAAATGCAGCTGTACCCAATGTCCACTTAACCACGGACATGTGGACAAGTGGAGCAGGGCAGGGTCAGGACTATATGACTGTGACAGCCCACTGGGTAGATGTATGGACTCCCGCCGCAAGAACAGCAGCGGCGGCACCAGTAGCAGCATCTCGCAAACGCCAACTCTTTCCTAGGCAGGCTACGCTTTGTATCACCGCTTTCCAGAATACGCACACAGCTGAAAACCTCTTACGGCAACTGAGGAAGATCATCGCGGAATGGCTTACCCCAATTGGACTCTCCTGTGGATTTGTGGCATCGGACAACGCCAGCAATATTGTGTGTGCATTAAATCTGGGCCAATTCCAGCACGTCCCATGTTTTGCACATACCTTGAATTTGGTGGTGCAGAATTTTTTTAAAAACGACAGGGGCGTGCAAGAGATGCTGTCGGTGGCCAGAAGAATTGCGGGACACTTTCGGCGTACAGGCACCACGTACAGAAAACTGGAGCACCACCAAAAACTACTGAACCTGCCCTGCCATCATCTGAAGCAAGAAGTGGTAACGAGGTGGAATTCAACCCTCTATATGCTTCAGAGGTTGGAGGAGCAGCAAAAGGCCATTCAAGCCTATACAATTGAGCACGATATAGTAGGTGGAATGCACCTGTCTCAAGTGCAGTGGAGAATGATTTCAACGTTGTGCAAGGTTCTGATGCCCTTTGAACTTGCCACACGTGAAGTCAGTTCAGACACTGCCAGCCTGAGTCAGGTCATTCCCCTCATCAGGCTTTTGCAGAAGAAGCTGGAGGCATTGAAGAAGGAGCTAAAAGGGAGCGATTCCGCTAGGCATGTGGGACTTGTGGATGCAGCCCTTAATTCGCTTAACAAGGATTCACGGGTGGTCAATCTGTTGAAATCAGAGCACTACATTTTGGCCACCGTGCTCGATCCTAGATTTAAAGCCTACCTTGGATCTCTCTTTCCGGCAGACACAGGTCTGCTGGGGTTGAAAGACCTGCTGGTGACAAAATTGTCAAGTCAAGCGGAACGCGACCTGTCAACATCTCCTCCTTCACATTCTCCCGCAACTGGGGGTGCGAGGAAAAGGCTCAGAATTCCGAGCCCACCCGCTGGCGGTGATGCAGGGCAGTCTGGAGCGACTGCTGATGCTGACATCTGGTCCGGACTGAAGGACCTGACAACGATTACGGACATGTCGTCTACTGTCACTGCATATGATTCTCTCAACATTGATAGAATGGTGGAGGATTATATGAGTGACCGCATCCAAGTAGGCACGTCACACAGTCCGTACTTATACTGGCAGGAAAAAGAGGCAATTTGGAGGCCCTTGCACAAACTGGCTTTATTCTACCTAAGTTGCCCTCCCACAAGTGTGTACTCCGAAAGAGTGTTTAGTGCCGCCGCTCACCTTGTCAGCAATCGGCGTACGAGGTTACATCCAGAAAATGTGGAGAAGATGATGTTCATTAAAATGAATTATAATCAATTCCTCCGCGGAGACATTGACCAGCAGCAATTGCCTCCACAAAGTACACAGGGAGCTGAGATGGTGGATTCCAGTGGGGACGAATTGATAATCTGTGAGGAGGGGGATGTACACGGTGATATATCGGAGGGTGAAGATGAGGCGGACATCTTGCCTCTGTAGAGCCAGTTTGTGCAAGGAGAGATTAATTGCTTCTTTTTTGGGGGGGGTCCAAACCAACCCGTCATATCAGTCACAGTCGTGTGGCAGTCCCTGTCACTGAAATGATGGGTTGGTTAAAGTGTGCATGTCCTGTTTTGTTTATACAACATAAGGGTGGGTGGGAGGGCCCAAGGACAATTCCATCTTGCACCTCTTTTTTCTTTTCTTTTTCTTTGCATCATGTGCTGATTGGGGAGGGTTTTTTTGGAAGGGACATCCTGCGTGACACTGCAGTGCCACTCCTAGATGGGCCCGGTGTTTGTGTCGGCCACTAGGGTCGCTAATCTTACTCACACAGTCAGCTACCTCATTGCGCCTCTTTTTTTCTTTGCGTCATGTGCTGTTTGGGGAGGGTTTTTTGGAAGGGACATCCTGCGTGACACTGCAGTGCCACTCCTAGATGGGCCCGGTGTTTGTGTCGGCCACTAGGGTCGCTAATCTTACTCACACAGCTACCTCATTGCGCCTCTTTTTTTCTTTGCGTCATGTGCTGTTTGGGGAGGGTTTTTTGGAAGGGACATCCTGCGTGACACTGCAGTGCCACTCCTAGATGGGCCCGGTGTTTGTGTCGGCCACTAGGGTCGCTAATCTTACTCACACAGCTACCTCATTGCGCCTCTTTTTTTCTTTGCGTCATGTGCTGTTTGGGGAGGGTTTTTTGGAAGGGACATCCTGCGTGACACTGCAGTGCCACTCCAAGATGGGCCCGGTGTTTGTGTCGGCCACTAGGGTCGCTAATCTTACTCACACAGCTACCTCATTGCGCCTCTTTTTTTCTTTGCGTCATGTGCTGTTTGGGGAGGGTTTTTTGGAAGGGCCATCCTGCGTGACACTGCAGTGCCACTCCTAGATGGGCCCGGTGTTTGTGTCGGCCACTAGGGTCGCTAATCTTACTCACACAGCTACCTCATTGCGCCTCTTTTTTTCTTTGCGTCATGTGCTGTTTGGGGAGGGTTTTTTGGAAGGGACATCCTGCGTGACACTGCAGTGCCACTCCTAGATGGGCCCAGTGTTTGTGTCGGCCACTAGGGTCGCTTATCTTACTCACACAGCGACCTCGGTGCAAATTTTAGGACTAAAAATAATATTGTGAGGTGTGAGGTATTCAGAATAGACTGAAAATGAGTGTAAATTATGGTTTTTGAGGTTAATAATACTTTGGGATCAAAATGACCCCCAAATTCTATGATTTAAGCTGTTTTTTAGTGTTTTTTGAAAAAAACACCCGAATCCAAAACACACCCGAATCCGACAAAAAAAATTCGGTGAGGTTTTGCCAAAACGCGGTCGAACCCAAAACACGGCCGCGGAACCGAACCCAAAACCAAAACACAAAACCCGAAAAATTTCAGGCGCTCATCTCTACAATGCACGAGTGAAAATGGTGGCGACAGGCGGCTCTTTATATGGAATACGAATCTCGCAAGAATCCGACAGTGGGATGATGACGTTCGGGCGCGTTAGGGTTAACCGAGCAAGGCGGGAAGATCCGAGGCTGCCTCGGAACCGTGTAAAATAGGTGAAGTTCGGGGGGTTCGGATCTCGAGGAACCGAACCCGCTCATCTCTAGTAATCACAAATCCCATTGCTACAAAACACATAAATCAAGTAGCCGCATGATTAACAAGATATACTATTCACAAACCAGCACAATCTATTATAAATCACCATTCACAAACGTACAGTATACCACAAATGTTATACTAATATCACATAATTGCACAACACCATTAACCTTAAAGTAGAGATGAGCGGGTTCGGTTCTCAGAGAATCGAACCCTACCAAACTTCGTGTCTCGAGCCCGGATCCGAGTCAGGCTCGGGTTTTCCAGCCTGACTCGGAAACCCGAACGCGGCAAAACATCATCATTCCGCTGTCGGATTCTCGCAGGATTTGGATTACATATAAGGAGCCGCACGTCGCGGTCATTTTCACTCCAGTCTCAGAGAGTGTAGTAAGAGGACGTGTCTCTGTCCTCCATTGTCTGTGTTGGGGCAGGGAAGTGGGGTGGCAAGTCTTGTGCTGTGCTGCTCAGTCCAGTCCAGTGTAGTCACAGTGTATTGTGGTGCATCAGTCCAGGCAGTCACAGTGTTGGTGTCCTCTCCTGCCAGTGTAGCTGTATAAAGTGTTATTGACTGTGTTGTGCTGCATCAGACCAGTGGCAGTGTCCTGTCTCATCATCAGTCATTCCAGTGATGATATACGCTGCTGCTATATGTCTACTGCTGCCGTATAATAATAACAACAACCACAAGTCTCTTACAGTATTGTGTTGTGCTACATCACACCAGTGGTAGTGTCCTGTCTCATCATCAGTCATTCCAGTGACGATATACGCTGCTGCTATATGTCCTCTGCTGCCGTATAATAACAACAACCACAAGTCTCTTACAGTATTGTGTTGTGCTGCATCAGACCAGGGGTAGTGTCCTGTCTCATCATCAGTCATTCCAGTGACGATATATGCTGCTGCTATATGTCTACTGCTGCCGTATAATAATAACAACAACCACAAGTCTCTTACAGTATTGTTGTGTTGTGCTGCATCAGAGCAGTGGTAGTGTCCTGTCTCATCATCAGTCATTTCAGTAACGATATACGCTGCTGCTATATGTCCACTGCTGCTGTATAATAATAATAACAACAACAACCACAAGTCTCTTACAGTATTGTTATGTTGTGCTGCATCAGACCAGGGGTAGTGTCCTGTCTCATCATCAGTCATTCCAGTGATGATATACGCTGCTGCTATATGTCCACTGATGCTGTATAATAATAACAACAACCACAAGTCTCTTACGGTATTGTGTTGTGCTGCATCAGACCAGTGGTAGTGTCCTGTCTCATCATCAGTCATTCCAGTGACGATATATGCTGCTGCTATATGTCCACTGCTGCCGTATAATAATAATAACAACAACAACAACAACAACAACAACCAATAGTCTCTTACAGTATTGTTGTGTTGTGCTGCATCAGACTTCTGGTAGTGTCCTGTCTCATCAGTCATTCCTGTGCCGCATATTGTCTCATATAACTCCCAAAAAATAATGGAGAACAAAAATTTTAAGGATAAAATAGGGAAAGATCAAGAAGAACCACTTCCTCCTAGTGCTGAAGCTGCTGCCACTAGCTATGACATAGACGATGAAATGCCATCAATGTCGTCTGCCAAGGCTGATGCCCAATGTGATAGTAGAGGGCATGTAAAATCCAAAAAGCCAAAGTTCAGTAAAAAGAACTTAAAAAATAAATTTAAATCGTCTGAGGAGAAACGTAAACTTGCCAATATGCCATTTATGACACGGAGTGGCAAGGAACGGCTGAGGCCCTGGCCTATGTTCATGGCTAGTGGTTCAGCTTCACATGACGATTGAAGCCCTCATCTTCTAGCTAGAAAAATTAAAAGAGTTAAGCTGGAAAGAGCACAGAAAAGAACTGTGCATTCTGAGATGGTATCACAAATCCCCAAAGAGAGTCCAAGTGTGTCAGCGGTTGCGATGCCTGACTTTCCCAACACTGGACGGGAAGAGGTGGCTTTTTCCACCATTTGCATGCCTCCTGCAAGTCCTGGAAGGAGCACCCACAGTCCAGTTCCTGATATTGAAATTGAAGATGTCACTGTTGAAGTACACCAGGATGAGGATATGGGTGTTGCTGGCACTGAGGAGGAAGTTGACGATGAGGATTCTTATGGTGATGTGGTTTGTTTAAGTCAGGCACCGGGGGAGAAACATGTTGTCCTTGGGAAGCCCATTGTGATGCCTGGGCAAACTACCAAAAAAGCCACCTCTTTAGTGTGGAATTATTTCTCCACAAATCTGGACAACAGGTGTCAAGCCATCTGTTGCCTCTGTCAATCTGTAATAAGTAGGGGTAAGGATGTTAACCACCTAGGAACATCCTCACTTATACGTAACCTGCTGCATATTCATCAGAAGTTAGTGTCAAGTTGTGAAACTTTGGGTAACAGTGTAAGTAGTCCACTGACAACTAAATCCATTCTTCCTCCTGTACCCAAGCTCCTGCAAGCCACACCACCAACTCCCTCAACGTCAACTTCCTCCTCAGTCAGGAACGTCAGTAGTCCTGCAGGCCATGCACTGGCAAGATTGAGGAGTCCTCTCCTAACCAGGATTCCTCTGTAGGATCCTTGAGTGGTACACCTGCTGATGCTGCTGAGAGTCAATCGTCATCCCAGAGGGGAAGTCAGAAGACCACTTGTACTACTTCCAGTAAGCAACTGACTGTCCAACAGTCCTTTGTGAGGAAGATGAAATATGACAGCAGTCATCCTTTGCAAAGCGGATAACTGAGGCCTTGACAGCTATGTTGGTGTTAGAGGTGCGTCCGGTATCCACCATTAGTTCAGTGGGACTTAGAGAATTGATGGAGATAGTGTGTCCCCCGGTATCAAATCCCATGTAGGTTCCACTTCTCTAGGCAGGTGATACTGAGAATGTACACAGACGTCATAAAAAGAGTCACCAGTGTCCTACAAAATGCGGTTGTATCCAGTGTCCACTTAACCACGGACATGTGGACAAATGGAACAGGGCAGACTAAGGACTATATGACTGTAACAGCCCACTGGGTAGATGTATGGCCTCCCACAGCAACAACAGCAGCGGCACCAGTAGCAGCATCTCGCAAACGCCAACTCGTTCCTAAGCAGGCTACGCTATGTATCACCGCTTTCCATAAGAGGCACACAGCTGACAACCTCTTACGGAAACTGAGGAACATCATTGCAGATTGTCTTACCTGGGGATTTGACTCTCCTGGGGATTTGTGATATCGGACAATGCCACCAATATTGTGCGTGCATTACATGTGGGCAAATTCCAGTATGTCCCATGTTTTGCTCATACATTTAATTTGGTAGTGCAGAATTTTTTGAAAAATGACAGGGGTGTGCAGGAGATGCTGTCGGAGGCCCTAAAAATTGCGGCCCACTTTCGGCATTCTGCCACTACGTGCCGAAGACTGGAGCACCAGCAAACACTCCTGAACCTGCCCCGCCATAAACTGAAGCAAGAGGTGGTAACGAGGTGATATTTAACCCTCTATATGCTTCAGAGGATGGAGAAGCAGCAAAAGGCAATTAAAGCCTATACATCCACCTATATATAGGCAAAGGAGGGGTAATTCACCTGACTCAAGTGCAGTGGAGAATGATTTCCGTCTTGTGCAAGGTTCTCCAACCCTTCGAACTTGCCACACGTGAAGTCAGTTCTGACACTGCCAGCTTGAGTCAGGTCATTCCCCTCATCAGGCTTTTGCAGAAGCAGCTGTATAAATTGAAGGAGGAGCTAAGACGGAGCGATTCCGCAAAGTATGTGGGACTTGTGGATGGAGCCCTTCATTCGCTTTGCCAGGATTCAAGGGTGGTCAATCTGTTGAAATCAGAGCACTACATTTTGGCCACCGTGTTCGATTCTAGGTTTAAAGCCTACGTTGTATCTCTCTTTCCAGCAGACACAAGTGTGCAGAGGTTCAAAGACCTGCTGGTTAGTAAATTGTCAACTCAAGCGGAATGTGACCCGGCAACAGCTCCTCCTTCAATTTCTCCTGCCACTGGGGCTGCAAGAAAAAGGATAAGATTTCCTAGACCACCCACTGGCGGTGATGCAGGGCAGTCAGGAGTGAAAGCTGACATCTGGTTTGGACTGAAGGACCTGCCAACGATTACTGACATGTCTACTGTCACTGCATATGATTCTGTCACCATTGAAAGAATGGTGGAGGATTATATGAGTGACAGCATCCAAGTAGGCATATCAGACAGTCTATACATATGCTGGCATGAAAAAGAGGCAATTTGGATACCCTTGCACAAACTGGCTTTATTTGACCTAAGTTGCCACCCCTCCAGTGTGTACTCCGAAAGAGTGTTTAGTGCAGCCAGTAACCTTGTCAGCGATTGGCATAGGAGGTTACTTCCACTAAATGTGGAGAAGATGATGTTCATCAAAATGAATTATAAATTCCTCCGGGAAGACCTTTACCAGCAATTGCCTCCAGAAAGTACACAGGGACCTATGATGGTGGATTCCAGTGAGCATGAATTAATACTTAGTGAGGAGGATGTACACAGTGAAAGGGGTGAGGAATCGGAGGGTGATGAGGTCGACATCTTGCCTCTGTAGAGCCAATTTGAGAGATTGATTGCTTCTTTTTTGGTGGGGGCCCAAACAAACCAGTCATTTCAGCCACAGTCGTGTGGCAGACTCTGTCGCCGAAATGATGGGTTTGTTAAAGTGTGCATTTCCTGTTTATACAACATAAGGGTGGGTGCACCTCTTTTTCTTCTTTGCATCATGTGCTACTTGGGGACTAGTTTCTTTTAAGTGTCATCCTGTTTGGCACTGCAGTGCCCCTCCTAGATGGGCCAGGTATTTGTGCCGCACACTTGTGTCACTTAGCTTAGTCATACAGCTACCTCATTGCACCTCTTTTTTTCCTTTACATCATGTGCTGTTTGGGCCTATTTTTTACGTGTCGCTTAGCTTGGCCATCCAGCTACCTAATTGCAACTCTTTTTCTTCTTTGCATCATGTGCTGTTTGGGGACTAGTTTTTGAACAGTGCCATCTTGTCTGCAACTGCAGTGCCACTCCTAGATGGGCCAGGTGTTTGTGCCGCACACTTGTGTCGCTTAGCTTAGTCATACAGCCACCTCGGTGCAACTTTTAGGCCTAAAAACAATATTGTGAGGTGTGAGATGATCAGAATTGACTGGAAATGAGTGAAAATTAATGTTATTGAGGCTAATAATACCCTAGGAGCAAAATTACCCCCAAATTCTGTGACTTTAACTGTTTTTATGTTTTTTCAAAAATCATCCAGATCCAAAACAAAGACCAAAACCAAAACACGAATGTGGAATTAGAACCAAAACCAAACCACAAAACACGAAAAGTGCCCGCCACACATCTCTACCTTAAAGCCATATTTATTTCCAGATTAACTAACCTATGCCATCAAGCCATGTGTGTTCAATACTTAGCCATAAGGAAATCAATCCTTGTGATGTGACGTCCATGCTTCTCAGTGAGTGGTTCAGAGAGAGAGCTTTGTGATTTCAAATAGGTATATTATACCCGAGTTCCAGCTAAGGGGGTGTGTCATCAACATTAAGTGTGTGGCTTAATACCATGTGGGCTAGCTGTATCAGTGAGCTGAGCTTGGTTGTTCAAATGCTAACTAGACAAGGCCACATGTGTAGAGATGTTAATTAGCTAGTTCAAAGTGTGTTTGCTTTAATCCCAGGTTAATTCTTTGTATAATAATAAAATATAATATCATAAATATATCTGGCATATCTAAAAATGGATATGAGGAAATTACTCTGTAACAGTCTCCCATTATGTTAACTTACTCTCAGTTGGGTGAACCTCAATACTTACCCCTATGGTTTATCCGAATATTGTATTCACTTGGCCGTATTTTGGGAATGTCTCATCGGATGGTTATGATAATTGGTGATCTGATAAAGACATGTGTTGTATTCAGGTCACCAGGAGGAGAAATGTAAAATTGTGGAAAACTTCCAAATAAATAACTAAATAAATATGTACTGTATGTATGTATGTATGTATGTATGTATGTATGTATGGATAACAGTGGAATACAGTGACACCTGTGGGATAGTATCTCAGTAGAAAAGGATCTACAAAAGTAGTCTACATTAAAAAATGTCCACATAAAGAATAGTCCAAATAGAAAATACACCCTAATTGTATACGGGCATCAGCCAACCTCTAAATAAACAGTATAGGTACAATACTGTATATATTAAAACATAGAGAAGGGGGGGATATGGGTATCGGCGACTAAAGGTGTATTAGGTTAAGACAATAGGGTCAATTTACTAAGATGGGAGTTCTATTTAAGATGGGATGTTGCCCATAGCAACCAATCAGATTCCAGGTATTAACTTTTAGAAGGTGCTAGGTAAATGAGAAGTAGAATCTGATTGGTTGCTATGGACAACATCCAATCTTAAACAGAACTCCCATCTTAGTAAATTTACCCCAATGTGTGTCTAATAGATATTAGATTTCTAAGAAGGTACAATAGGAAGCGATTATGAAAAATTTAAAATATAACAAATATATTTAAGACAATAAAAAATAAAATAAAAAAATATACAAGTTAAGAGCAGAAAATAAAAAATCAGGAGGTAGATTTTATCTTAATGCAGGAGGTCAGTGAGGGAACCAACATTTTTCACCCTTAAGACTTCATCAAGGGGTAACAGTGTAATAGGACTGGGCCATTATTTGTCCCCCCACTAGTCAAGTGACTAGTTGTGACATCACTTCCTGTTTGTTAATTACATACAGTGCAAAACATTCAATTTAGATTCATATTATGAAAGATCATGGGAAAAACCTAGATATATTATAAGCATTCATATTTTCTAAAAAACGATTGTCCATTTAGACAAAGAACACAGGTCAACATAAATATCTGTCTGGCTGCGGTATTTCCGCCATACTTCCGGTTGACAAACAGGACATGCACACTTTAACAAACCAATCATTTCAGTGACAAGGTCTGCCACACGACTGTACCTGATATGACTGGATTGTTTGGGCCCCCACCAAAAAAGAATCAATCAATCTCTCCTTGCACAAACTGGCTCTACAGAGGCAAGATGTTGACCTCCTCCTCATCCTCTGATTCCTCACCCCTTTCAGTGTGTACATCCCCCACCTCACAGAGTATTAATTCGTCCCCACTGGAATCCACCATCACAGGTCCCTGTGTACTTTCTGTAGGCAATTGCTGGTAAAGGTCTTCCCAGAGGAATTTATAATTCATTTTGAAGAACATCATCTCCACATTTTGTGGAAGTAACCTCCTACGCCGATCGCTGACAAGGTTACAGGCTGTACTAAACACTCTTTCAAAGTACACACTGGAGTGGGAGGGGGGGCAACTTAGGTAAAATAAAGCCAGTTTGTGCAAGGGCATCCAAATTGCCTCTTTTTCCTGCCAGTATACGTACGGACTATCTGACATGCCTACTTGGATGCTGTCACTCACATAAACCTCCACCATTCTTTCAATGGTGACACAATCATATGTAGTGACAGTAGACATGTCAGTAATCGTTGGCAGGTCCCTCAGTGCGGACCAGGTGTCAGCACTCGCTCCTAACTGCCCTGCATAACCGCCAGCGGGTGGACTAGGGAATCTAATCCTTTTCCTCGCAGCCCTAGATGCGGGAGAAAATGAAGGAGGAGCTGTCGACGGGTCACATTGCGCTTGACTTGACAATTTTCTCACCAGCAGGTCTTTGAACCTCTGCAGACTTGTGTGTGCCAGAAAGAGAGATACAACGTAGGCTTTAAACCTAGGATCTTGCATGGTGGCCAAAATGTAGTGCTCTGATTTCAACAGATTGACCACCCTTGAATCCTGGCAAAGCGAATGAAGGGCTCCATCCACAAGTCCCACATACTTTGCGGAATTGCTCCATCTCAGCTCCTCCTTCAATTTCTCCAGCTGCTTCAACAAAAGCCTGATGAGGAGAATGACCTGACTCAAGCTGGCAGTGTCTTAATGTGTGGTAAGTTTGAAGGGCTGGAGAACCTTGCACAAGATGAAACTCATTCTCCACTGCGCTTGAGTCAGGTGCATTCCCCCTCCTTTGCCTATATCATAGGTGGATGTATAGGTTTGAATGGCCTTTTGCTGATCCTCCATCCTCTGACACATATAGAGCATTGAATTCCACCTCGTTACCACCTCTTGCTTCAGGTGATGTTAGGGCAGGTTCAGGAGTGTTTGATGGCGCTCCAGTCTTCGGCACGTGGTGGCTGAATGCCGAAAGTGGCCCACAATTTTTCGGGCAATGGACAGCATCTCCTGCACGCCTCTGTCATTTTTAAAAAAATTCTGCACCACCAAATTAATTGTATGTGCAAAACATGGGACATGCTGGAATTTGCCCAGATGTAATACATGCACAAAATTGGTGGCATTGTCCGATTTCACAAATCCCCAGGAGAGTATAATTGAGGTAAGCCATTGTGCGATGATGTTCCTCAGTTTCCGTAATAGGTTGTCAGCGGTGTGCCTCTTACGGAAAGCAGTGATACATAGCGTAGCATGCCTAGGAACGAGTTGGCATTTCCAAGATGCCACTACTGGTGCCGCTGCTGCTGTTGTTGCTGCAGGAGGCAATACATCTACCCAATGGGCTGTGTCGAAGTCAAAAATATTACATAGAGAGAACATACAGACGCCACACATTATGAGTCGCTATACTTGCAAATTACGCGCAGCGAGCACAGCAATATATGGTAACATACGCATTTACACAGACATACCACAGAGATAGATTCAACACATATTTCATACAGCACATAATTTGAACATATCTAGCGCCAGACATCATAAAGTTTCAAATTATATAATGGAGTAACGTCATGTATGTGTATCATTGGAACGAAGCAAGATGGACATGTCGTGTTTGGTATTAAAGCAACCAGATTAATGTGTATATCAATTTGATGCCTGTTATTAAGTTGTAGCTCATTGCAACAAGTAGATATGATTAAATGTATGAAAGCTAAAGTCACTGTTATTAGAACAATGGATTTCATGGAAGACAGCATGCCTGACCAGTGGCTATCTCCTGTGATTACACCATCAAGGCTGGACCTTGCTTGCTTGTGAACTGACCAGTGACTCATCATGAATGAGAAAGTTCCCTCCCCTAGACTAGTCTGTGCACTCCCCCAAACTACATAGTTTATAGCTGATTGCAAACACAAGAGCTGGCTGTTCTCTTTGTCCCAGATGATGGTGGAGATGTTGACTGTCCAGTGGCTGCATGATTTTACAGAGAGAGAGAGTGATATGGAATGGAGTCTTTATTTGAGCAAAATATGGTATTCGTATCGCTGGCCATGTATGTATTTGAATTAGTTTGTATTAACTGCTTACTGTGTAAATTGTAACCATGTAACTATATATATATATATATATATATATATATACTGTACATTGTGATATATTGAATACATATCCTTTTAATAACAAATATATACATCAATGAGCTTTGGAACTCAGATAATGTGTGGGTGTATTGTTTTCTCTTATGGGATGCAGTGTTTTGTGATGTATAGCGCGCATTCATAGCACATGGTAATAAGATGCGCAGGCATCCACAGTATATATTAGAGCGGGCATTTTAAATATTTGTTAGAAAGCAATTTGACATTTCCAGATGGGGACTGCGTCCGTGATATCACGTTCTTAATGATGCACTGTACATTACAAGTGCGGCTGCGATCAACCGGCTAACGATGGATGCATCGCAACATGCAGACGAATCACATCCACGTGTTCTGTTGTGTTACCAGTAAGCCGCTGATATGAAATTCAAGGGACAGTGTGTTTCTCAGAATATTTAAGATTCTACAGCGTATTTTTATTGTTGCAAAACAAAGTTCAAATAAGTCATATTGTGTTTGATTCAGATTGGATTGTTTATCTGTTAAGTAGATTTAAAGTACATGTAAAAGTTGCTGCATAGCCATAATATAGCTATGTTAGCATGCTGAGAAAATGTGTATATTTTTTTTTAACTCAGGCCTAAAGTAACATTGGTGCCTGTATGGAGTGTGATTTCTTTGTGACAAAGGAGCAGCATGGTCTGTCCTCCATTTTGGCCTAGCCACATGGCGTGTCCACCATCTTGTGTAAACCTCATGGATGTGGAAGGGGGAGGAGCAGTGGCCATTTTAGGAAGGTCACTTTCTAAATAGCTGATTTTCAGTCTGCTCAGAACAATTAGTTTCCTTTGTCACAAAGTTTCCACATATCTACAAATCCAGCACCATTTATGAGTTACCAATGAATTTATTTAACCCATGCCATAGTCAATTACAAATAGTTTCAATTGGGCCTAGTGAGAGTAAATGGTGAGATAAGTGAATGTTTCTTTTCTTGTCTTTGCGTAATTACCTTACATCAAGTGGGGGGTTTCACACAGATAGAAAAAGGAAAGAGAGGTTTTGTTTTTTTTTCTCTTTCTTTTCTTCCAAGACTTGTGGAGTCTGTTTACTAGGATAGGCATTGAAATGCAAATTAACCTGTGTAACTACTTTTTTTTTTTAGGTAGTGAAAAGCAAATATCTGTGATATGCAAATTACAGGCAGTGAAGAGGCGAGGTGTCTCATAGGATGGCAGTAAATGGTATATATATATAATATTATTATAATTATGTGTATATTTATATCAGTGTATGTTCTGTAAGATGGCTATCCAATCTGAATCATATCATTTAAATTATAGTTTATTGCAGTCATTATAGATCTGTGTGAAATCGGATACATTTGTTTGCTATATAGATAAATTTGAAATAAGTGTATTAAGGGAGTAATTATTAAGACATGAAACGCAGTTCTGCCCTAGTCGTTAAAGGTTTATACAGAAAAACTGGGTGTTGTGTTTATGAGCGATAGTAGCTTTTATTGCTCATATTTATAGAGACTGTGTGGTTTGTTTAATTGCGGACGCACTTTTGTACACATGGTAGGAACAAAGTACAGGGTCGCATACGTGGCGTAAAAGGCACGCACGGTCGCGTGTTTACGCAAGGTTGCATAGGATTGTGGGCGCAAAGTAAAACCATACGATAGTTGTTCAATTAAAGGCGGGATAGTATACATTTAATACAATAGCACATAACTATCCGATTTCAAAAGCAGATTAGTGTAAGACTTTGTTTAAACGGTACTGCCTTTGGGTTAAAACCATCAACCTAGGGGAGTGGTATTTTCTGTGCAGAAAAGAAAAACAAGGTGTATCTGAGTGAGTGAAAGCAGAGTGAGTGGATTTGAACCCCGGAAATCGGGTCCCGTGGTACACCAAGTAAGTGGAGGCTTGGTGGCGTGAGGCGGCTGACTTACTTTAATACAGATAGAGATAATACGCAAATCATGAGGTGAGTTGCAGAGGAGCGTGATATAGAATTGTGCATTGAGAAGTATAGAAATTGTGAATTGAAGTTTAAAGGTTTTGTGTTACGCTCCGGCTGAGGAGCGCAGCTTGTATATTCGACTCCAGTGATCGTAGGGCGGATAGGTAACAAGTACCTATACGTTGTGCGATTGGACCGCATGTTTGTGGGTGCTATACGTGACACAACTTGATACCCCCTTTGCGAGCTTTTGCATAAACAAAGGTATCACTAGCGCCGTGTAGAACATATGCAAGCGTGATTTGTGTATTGCATAAAGGGAAGTTTTCACTGGTCTCTCTCAGGAAAATCTTCAACGGTGGATATTCACTGGAAAAGGTAAGTTACTCCAAAAACTTCCAGTGAATAGAAGCCAGCTAGGACCTCACTGGGTACGCGGTGGTCACTATTGGAGTGAGTCGTGGTACATCAGCGGAGAAGGAGCAAGTGAAAGCGTTAGATGTCTTTCACCGTCTATTGTGTTGTGCATTTGGGTATTGCGTTTACAGGCAAAAAGTCTGTGATGGGATCCAATTGCACAAGCAGTGGGCGTTTGGTAGCTAGGGTTCAGGCTGAAGAATTGCGACCGAGAGGGTCAGAATTGCGGCCGAGAGGGTCAGCGAGGTTTATTATGTGTGAGAAATATGGTTCACACACGGAGGCTTTTTGCAATGAATGGATACGTATGACTGCTGAAGATAGGGCATCATTCTCTGGGGTTGGTGAGTTTGATACAAAGGTATTGCAAGTGGTATGTCTAACCAAAGTCATCTAAGACAAGAACGGAAATATAAGAACTGTTTGAACTTGTAGCAACAATAAACAAATAGGAAGAAAAAGAGAAAGCAAGTACACCGCCATATGTAGATGTGGAAGCAGTTACGGCCAGCATACAAACTATAGAAAATAATAAAAATATGAAAAATATGACTGTAACCTATATATGTACTAATGAATGTCTAAGTTTTATATAGGAGGAGAAGGCGACCTGACTGGTTTCAGCCATTTCTCATGCACTCAGAGGTGTATCCAACCAGTAAAAGAAGAGCAGTAGCCTGCGGGGGAAGTGGCTGAGACCAGTGGAACTGGTAAGTATGGTGTCATTCGTTTACATATATAGTAAAACCAGAAAAAAAAATCAAGAAAGTAACGTCAGAAATGGAGAAAACCCCTTCTGCGGACAGAGATAGGGTAAACCCCGGGTATTTCTTTTAGTTACCATATAAGAGGTATTAATTCCTAGTAATGCCCCTAGTCAAGATGAGCTGGGAAATGTTTGTTGGACCATGTACAGACCCTTAATACGGGATGAGAAGGATTGAATGAATACTTTGCATGACCTAGAAGCTTGTTAATTTTTTTATTTTTTTTTGTCTTTTGCAGTAGTAGAAAATTTTCCGTCTGGATAAGATCACTGGAAAACACTAATTTGGCAAATGGGAGGAACGAAAGAAGTGAAACATTACCCTTTGACAAAAACCTGCTGAAGTTACGATTGGGCCCCTACAATGCTAAACCCTTTCCTTTCCTTCTTTTTCCTAACAGAAATGTCCCCTGACTAACATAACAGAGATTTTGTTAAATGTGAAATACATATATTTTACTCCCGCTCAGGAAGTACAAGGTATGTTAGATACCCTCAAAGACTAATGTTGCATTACACTGTTCTAGATTCATGTCCATCACAGGTAGAGGAAATTATCTCACAAATACTGGGTTCCCTTTGGATCAAAGATGGACAGGACACTGGATTGATGGTGAATGTAGCCCCAGTAGTAGTACAAATAAAAAGGTGGCAGGATAGCTAAAAACAAATCCCTCAGTATCCTCTAAAGCAGTGGTTCCCAAACTGTGTGCCGTGGCACCCTGGGGTGCCGCGGGACACTTGCAGGGGTGCCTCAGGTTGGTGGTCAAGGACCAATTCAAACTATTTATTGTCAATTTAATAGGCAAAACCAGTGCTGATGGCTTCCAGTAATAAAATATGTGGACAAACAGAAGCAAATCTTGTCCCTCACCACATAACTGACCCTAAGGATGACATATAAACATAATTTACTTAATCTAATATTTTTTTCGAAATTTCTCAATAAGAAACTTGTGGCCTAGGGGTGCCGTGAAAAAAAATCTGACACTCCAGGGTGCCGTGACTCACAAAAGTTTGGGAACCACTGCTCTAAAGCCAGAGGTAGAAATAGGAGTGTACCCCGTCATAGAGCGGCTGCTACAGCAGGGCATCCTAGTCAGGACGTCCAGCACAGCCAATAGTCCCATCTTCCCTGTGAAAAAGAGTGGGGGAGGGGTTACAGGCTAGTGCAGGATCTAAGGGGGATAAACAAGATAGTTGAGAATCAATTCCCCATAGTTCCCAATCCAGTTGTCATTTTAATAAAATCTTCTCCACCTCTACAAACTCATCTGTCACAAACCTCTATTCTGTTTCCCCACAGTTTCCTCTTCATCTTTTGCGTTCACACAGGGTGGTACAATACATGGACCCGATTACAGTTCAAACACTACATGCCTAATTGGTCCTTCAGAGTTCTGCCCGAACCCAGTTTTTCTCACCAGCACGATAACACCAGTATTACAGCAGTGTGCCTTGTCGTGCACAAAGGGTGGAGGAAGGATGAGAATACTGGTGAAGGGAAATTTTGTATAGACACGGATATGCCTGTTGGTGAATGGCAAACCTGACATTTTCTTTTTCATTTTCTTCATCTTTCTCTCCTCTAGAGATGTTTTTTTCTTTCTTTTTTTTTAGTTATGCTCATGGTACTCTACATTGCAAACACACAACAGTTAAATTAAGATACAAATTTGTGTTCCCTACAGGAAAAGGAGGTCTGGAAGGTGAAGGGATATGGTCAGGAGTCCTCAGGACTTTGGACAGATGGACACAGTAAGCCAGTGGCCCCCAGAGCATATCTCCCAAGCCAGCTGAGGCGGCATATGGTCTGACTCACCTAGGGTAAGGAAGGTATGTGCAAATTGGAAGAGCCTACTGAAGTGCACCAGGGTTCTCTTCTCATGCAGGTAAGAAAGCAATGACATGTCTTACTTGCTTGAGGAAGAATATTGGTAAGGCAATACCAACAGAGCCATCCCATATCCCTCCTGCAGACGGACCTTTTCAGGTAATACAAATCGACTTTGTACAGTTAACACCCTTTAGGAATTATTGTTATGTATTGGTGTGCACTGATGTTTTCTCAAACTGGGTAGAGGCATTTCCTGCCACCATGGATGCTGCTGTGTTTACCGCAAAGAAAATTGTGCAGAAATTTGTGTGTAGATAATGGTACACCTAGGAGTAGGAGCAAAGCCTGAAATTGGACTATTGTGATCATAGATACTGCCACTAGTATTATACTAGTATTATGTAGCATAGGAACCACTCCCAGATCTTCACTTAACGAATCACCCTCTTCAAAATTTGTTTTTGTTTTTTGTGTTGTTGTCATGATTGATCCGCACAATGATCAGAAATACACCAATGAGGTGACAGTACAGTACATTATCGAGATGAGCCGGCATTTGAGAACTTGACAAAAGAACTTGAAACTGTTGATTCCTGGTATGCCAAATCCTAACTGTCTTGATTGTGAACCAAGTGACTGTGTGATTGTTCTTATGCTCAGGTTGCCTAACAGACAGGTGGGAAGGATCATACCAAGTTTTGTTGACAGCACTATCCCAGTGAAAGTAGCCGAGAGAGAGACTTGGGTCTACGATTCCCATTGCAGGAAAGTTGGTAGTCCGGAAGGAACTCGTAAATGGAGTGAGATCGCAAAAGTATCACCAGAGAGTCTGTTCCGTGAAGACTGAGAGGCGGCACTGTTGAACACTACCTGAGCATGCTAAAGGATCACAGAAAGACCAGTCGTTGTCATCAGGGCCGTAACTACGTGTGTGCCAAGGGGGCTTGGCACACAGCGCAGTTGCCCTGAGGGCGCAACGGCCAGCGGCATGTAATGAGTCAAATTGACTCATTACATGCCGCCGAAGTCTGCGCCGTGCGCCCCGCTGTGTAGGGAGAAGAGGACCAGCGCCGGGCAGCGGAGAGAAGGAGGAGGAGGGAGGGGGAGCAGAGAGCCGCAGCAGCGCTATTTGATTGGTAGTAAGCGCCGCTGCAGCATCCCCCTCTCCTCCTGTATTGGCTGCCCGGCGCTGCTAAGGATGCTGGGATGCGGTTCCCCAGCATCCACAGCAGCGCCAGGCAACCAATACAGGAGGAGAGGGGGATGCTGCAGCGGCGCTTACTACCAATCAAATAGCGCTGCTGCTGCTCCCCCTCCCTCCTCCTCCTTCTCACCTCACACAGCCTGCACCGAGAGGAAGCTGCACGAGGAGCCTGTCAGCGGGGAGAAGGTAAGTATATCCCCCCCCTCTCTCTCTCTCTCTCACCGTCTGCCGCAATGTGTAAAATGGGGTCTCGTCTGCCGCAATGTGTAAAATGGGGTCTCGTCTGCCGCAATGTGTAAAATGGGGTCTCGTCTGCCGCAATGTGTAAAATGGGGTCTCGTCTGCCGCAATGTGTACAATGGGGTCTCGTCTGCCGCAATGTGTAAAATGGGGTCTCGTCTGCCGCAATGTGTAAAATGGGGTCCCGGCTGCCGCAATGTGTAAAATGGGGTCCTGGCTGCCACAATGTGTAAAAAGGAGGCCTGGCTGCCGCAATGTGTAAAAATGGGGACTGGCTGCCGCAATGTGTAAAAAGGGGGACTGGATGCCGCAATGTGTAAAAATGGGGACTGGCTGCCGCAATGTGTAAAAAGGGGGACTGGATGCCGCAATGTGTAAAAAGGGGGACTGGCTGCCGCAATGTGTAAAAAGGGGGACTGGATGCCGCAATGTGTAAAAAGGGGGACTGGATGCCGCAATGTGTAAAAAGGGGGACTGGCTGCCGCAATGTGTAAAAAGGGGGACTGGCTGCCGCAATGTGTAAAAAGGGGTCCTGGCTGCCGCAATGTGTAAAATGGGGTCCTGGCTGCCGCAATGTGTAAAATGGGGTCCTGGCTGCCACAATGTGTAAAAAGGAGGCCTGGCTGCCGCAATGTGTAAAAATGGGGACTGGCTGCCGCAATGTGTAAAAAGGGGGACTGGATGCCGCAATGTGTAAAAATGGGGACTGGCTGCCGCAATGTGTAAAGAGGGGGACTGGCTGCTGTAATGTGTAAAAAGGGGGACGCTGTCTGCTGTAATGTATAAAAGGGGCTCTACCTGGTGTAGTGGCGCTACTGTGCAGCGTAATTTGAATAATGTAGACTACTGTGCACCGTAGTATGAATTGCTGTTATTTTGTGGCCATGCCCCTTCCCTGTGAAGCCACGCCCCTATAACAAATTTTGCGCGCCTGCGGCGCGCACTGCCCTTGTCTTACATGGGGGGAGGGGGGGCGCCACTGTCGTTTCTTGCACACAGCGCTAAAATGGCTAGTTACGGCACTGGTTGTCATTGATTTGCTATAGACAAGAGTTGTTTTGTTTTATTTCTCTTTTCTCTCTCTCCCGCTGACAAACATTTTTTTTTTAGGACATTCTATTTTTGCGAGGCTTTTCATGAGGAGTCGAGTGTGGGACTGGAACTGGTTCTGGAGGAAGGAGTGATTTCTTTATAGGATCCCAGGATTAGCCGATCAGTTTGTTAAAGCCAGAGAAAAATCAAAGGTCTAGTAGTTACGGAGTTCGGAGGTAACGTGATAGGCTATTGTCTGAGGAATACTGTATTTTGTAGTTATTGTGACCCCATATTTGAAGATGAGAGCATCCAGAGATGTCAGTCTAGCAATAAGGTGAAAGACATCCCTTGAGTGATTACCACTCACTAGTGGGTAAGGTCTTAAACCAAATGGAATGTTGGATGTGCTCACAGGTACCTCTAAGACGAAAAGATGCAGGATTAGTGCCATTTTTTTAGAATTAGCTGAGGTACTTGAACTACACAGAAGGGGGAGGAGACCTGTGGACAAAGAATATTATATAACTGGACCCCCTAGCTTTAAGATCCACCAGTACCATAGATAAATCCTTGGTATGTTTAAATCTCACCAATTTCAGGAAATAGCAGATAAAGAGCTCATTAATATATGTGGAAGAAAGGTTTATGAGTGGCTCTCCCCGAACTCCGAAGGTTTATGTTATCTAGGAAGGACGCTACTTATAACCCTTGTTCAATGACTAAACAGACCTAGCATACGTTCCAGAAATGGTAACAATGTTCAGAAAATTATAGGAATATGTAAATCATGAAAACTATATATGTCACTTTCACGATTTGTTTGTGTCTTCTCCCTCTACCCAGCAGAACCTCAGTCGAATCCGAACATCAGTTTATGAAGACGTAGGTACATGTATGTGTGAAATGTTCATTCAAATCAGACATTATAGGCCAAAGCACTGTCCCAGCATACTCTATAGGTTGAATGTTGTCCCAAACCCAACCAGTGGTCCCGTGACCGCAGAGTGCATATAGAGGATGTCTCGTCCTCCTCCCTGTCTTCCCCAAATATAGTCAAGTGTCTGATTTGCAAAATGAATACATACGTGTGTCTAGGTCACCGATTATTGTCTGAAATATTTTTTCTTATGTTAATAATTTATGGCAGTTATTGTTTACTGCCAAAGGGTGGACTGTCGATGTCAAAAATATTACATAGAGAGAACATACAGACTCCACACATTATGAGTCACTATACTTGCAAATACGCGCTGCGAGCACAGCAATATATGGTAACATACGCATTTACACAGACATGCCACAGAGATAGATTCGACAGATATTTCATACAGCACATAATTTGAACATATCTAGTGCCAGACATCATAAAGTTTCAAATTATATAATGGAGTAAAGTCATGTATGTGTATCATTGGAACGAAGCAAGATGGACATGTCGTGTTTGGTATTAAAGCAACCAGATTAATGTGAATATCAATTTGATGCATGTTATTAAGTTGTAGCTCATTGCAACAAGTAGATATGATTAAATGTATGAAAGCTAAAGTCACTGTTATTAGAACAATGGATTTCCTGGAAGACAGCATGCCTGACCAGTGGCTATCTCCTGTGATTACACCATCAAGGCTGGACCTTGCTTGCATATGAACTGACCAGTGACTCATCATGAATGAGAAAGTTCCCTCCCCTAGACTAGTCTGTGCACTCCCCCAAACTACATAGTATATAGCTGATTGCAGACACAAGAACTGGCTGTTCTCTTTGTACCAGATGATGGTGGAGATGTTGACTGTCCAGTGGCTGCATGATTTTACAGAGAGAGGGAGTGATATGGAATGGAGACTTTATTTGAGCAAAATATGGTAATTGTATCGCTGGCCATGTATATATTTGAATTAGTTTGTATTAACTGCTTACTGTGTAAATTGTAACCATGTAACTATATATATATATATATATAATGTACATTGTGATATATTGAATACATATCCTTTTAATAACAAATATATACATCAATGAGCTTTGGAGCTCAGATAATGTGTGGGTGTATTGTTTTCTCTTATGGGATGCAGTGTTTTGCGATGTATTGCGCACATTCATAGCACACGGTAATAAGATGCCCAGGCATCCACAGTATATATTAGAGTGGGCATTTTAAATATTTGCTAGAAAGCAATTTGACATTTACAGCTGTCACAGTCATATAGTCCTTAGTCTGCCCTGTTCCACTTGTCCACATGTCAGTGATTAAGTGGACAGTGGGTACAACTAGAAAAATAAGTTTTTTGGGGGAAAGTGCGTCAATGTGGCGCAAAGCAGCTCAGTTTGTTCAGGTCCAAATAATAAATGTCATCACATGTAAAACACAATTTCACACAACACAAATTTTGGACCTGTATAACATATGGTGCGCTTAATAGGAAAGAAGCTAATACATCCCTTTTTAGGAGAGGTGCAGAGAATTTCTCGTATTTCAAATTCTTCTTCAGGTGATATATATCCGGAATGGGTACCCCAGAAGAAATTATAACAAAAGAAATACAATGTGTAGTTTGTTCTTAAACAAGTAATGAGGTGAGAATACAGATTTTTAGAAGCTGCTCAAAGGCGTACCCCACTCACACAAAAGATTGAGGGAGTATACACATCAAGGTATCTTTTAACCGAGTAGTGCCCTGATCCCTTTAAAAGTCCCGTCTGGTGTCTTTCATTCTCTGAAGTGCAAACCAGTCAGGTGATGTTACCAAAATGTAGTCAGCTTACAATAATTAGAAGGCATACCCCAACACTCACAGCAAGAGGGAGGGTGGTAAATGCATCAAGGTATCTTTGTGTTGAATGTTGTCCTAGGTTCTTTTTCTCATAATGTATGTCCGGGTCATGTGTCCCAATATGAAAAGATATGATAACAAACAAAACAATGTGTAGTATATCCTTAACAACCAGGGAGTAAGAATATGGGGTTTTAGGGACTTAATCAAAGGCGTACCCCACTCACACAAAAGGTAGAGGGAGTACACACATCAAGGTATCTTTAAAACCAAATAGTGCCCCAATCACTTTAGAAACCGCTCTGGTGTCTTTCACTCTCTAGATGCAAAACCAGTTTAGTGGTATTACCCAAGGATTTGTAATATTCAGGAGCGTACCCCAACACTCACAACAGAAGGAGGGGAAGAAAACACATCAAGGTATCTTTTTGGAGGCCTGTTAAAGGTATGGCATACCCAAACTCACAGTTCATAGTGTGTTGGTGCTCCCATAAAGGTATCTTTTACACGGCTGGTGAAAATCTTCATACAAAGCACTGGAGCACTCAGGTCTGTGGTAGTCAGAAAAAGCAATATTTATTGGATTAAAAATCCATAAAATGTTCCGTATAAAAACACGTTACAAAAATCCACACGCAATGTGAATAAAAGTTGCACCAACATCAAAAAACATGCAAAGTTAAAACAAAAGAAAGTAACAAACATCAGCTGGAAGGTATAAAGCTACTCGCACTCCTGTGTCAACGCGTTTCGGTGAATAACCTTTATCAAGACATGATGGAGTGTGCAGGGGCTTGATATTTATACTGTCACTAACCAATTACATTAGTGCAGGAAATGACCTCACGTGCTTAATTGGATTTCAGGTCAAATTCCTCCTAAATATTAAATTTTTTGTTCAGTAAATATATTGGATACATTTTTACCACATTAAAATTTTTTGCATATGGATCATACATAAAATGCACCAATATAGGACTTAATTTAAAAAGTAACGCTGGCCAGAAGTTCCCATTTCCCCCATGCTCATGGGAAATGTAGTCCGTCCTCCGTCTGATCTCACCGGAAGTGATGTCATATTGTGGACCAGATAACAGGATGTGGCCGTCCTCCGGGTTTGTGAGCATTATGTTTCCTTACTTCTGCCTGGCATTATGGTCCCATCAGCGGAAGTGATGTCATCCTGTAGTTCAACAGGATGTTGTCACACATTTTCCCAATAGTTCTGGGTATTGTAGTTTAACAGTGTATAGCAGCCGGAAGTCTCCTCAATTCTAACAGGAACAAAGAATGAGGCATCATGGTAAATGTAGTTTTAAGTAAAACGGTCTGATTGTAAAACCATTATAATACAGAAAAAGAGACAATCGGCCAGACAATAAAATATTGCAACAGATACAGTTCTCACCCAATAATGTATAGTAAATCTAATAAATGGGTAAATATATAAATAAATACAACAGTGGTCATGTATAATTTAAATTACATAATGCTCAAAGATTGACAGTGAGAACAACAAATAACCCATAAGTGCTATAAAAACCATTTTAATTCAAAATCACAGTTCAATCCGTTTGGGCTGAGAGTGTTATAGTTAAAAATACAGTTCATCTCTGTTTTTGCCAGGAGAGGCGCTGTATTGGTATTTCTGATAGTTGTCTTAATGTGTCTCAGACCGTAAAAGCCAGTGATATCAGAAATAGATGAACCGTGTTGGGTCTTAAAATGTAACGATAAAGAGTGGCTCTCCAGCCCTTTCTTTATGTTCCTGATATGTTCCCCCATTCTAATTTTTAGGGGATGTGAAGTGCGACCAATATAAAATAAATTGCATTTACATCTGATGGCATATATGACGTTTATTGTGTCGCAGGTTACGAAATCTTTAATGTCCACTTTGTTATTATTTATAAGCACATTTTCGATTTTATTGCTGCCCTCGCGTTTCACATTCTTACAACCTATACACCCACCGCATCTATAGAATCCCTTTGAGGTGATTCTTAAAGGGGCCGGAGGTGGTGGAAGGGCACTGGAGACCAGCTTGTTCCTTAGGTTAGGGGCCTTACGATAAATATGTACCGGTCTCTCAGGCACAAGGGTGCCAATAACAGGGTCCTTCTTCAGGAGTCCCCAATGTTTTTTTAGAATACGTGCTATGGCTTTATGTTGTACATTAAATTCAGTGACAAATGCCCATTCGTATCTGCTATCTCTTCCCTCTGGACATTGTTGGACAAAAGATCTTTCTGTTCCATACAACTAACTTCTCCCTTGGCCTTCATTACCTTCTCTTTGTTATACCCACAGTCCTCAAATGTCTGAGCTAGTTCTATTGCTTGTAAGTGAAACGTTATATTGTCACTGCAATTTCTCTTCAGCCTTTTAATTGACCTACTGGGATAGAGCTTAACCTGTTTTCGTGGTGGCAGCTGGTGGCAGTAATGTAGGAACCTGAGTCCGTAGGCTTGGAGAAAGTTTTGGTGTTGAGTTTCCTGTCCTGTACATATACAGTTATGTCCAAAAAATTGATACTGTATTTATCACTAACAAAGGAAAGTTGAATATTCCTATTGTTGGTATTGAGCAGGGTACAAAAAGTCTCCAGTGATTCTTTATCACCCCTCCAGACGAAAAAAATATCGTCGATGTACTGAACATAGGACACCAAGCCCGCACCAAGTATGTTGCCGGACCAGATGGTCTCAGCCTCCCACAACCCCATAAAGAGGTTTGCGTAACTCGGTGCGAACTTGGTGCCCATCGCAGTCCCTGTTTTTTTAATATAATACTGTTCCCTGAAGAGAAAAAAATTGTTGGTTAGGATAAACTGTATTCCTTCAATAGTGAGATCTTTCAGATCCCCTGGTATGTTAGATTGGTCTAAAAAGTGTCTAGATGCCTCCACACCCTGTTTATGGTCTATTATGGTGTAGAGGGAGCTGACATCAGCAGTCACCAGCCAATCACCCTCCTGCCAATCTACAGTCTCTAGACCAACCAAAAAATCCTTTGTGTCCTTAAGATGGGATCTATTGGTTAGGACTAATGGTTGTAATATATAGTCTATAAACTGAGATAGATTTGATGTAATGGATTCTATGCCCGATATGATGGGTCTCCCTGGAGGGTCCACTAAGCTTTTGTGGACCTTTGGGAGTACATAGATCACGGGAGTCATTGGGTTCTCAATCATGATAAATTTTGCTTCTTTACTGCTTATGGTACCTTTCTTTTCATATTTCTCTACTAGGCCTTTTAATTTAGAGATAGTGGATTCTGTAGGGTTACCCCGTAACTTCTTGTAGACAGTCTCATCACTCAATTGCCTTAATATCTCATTTTCAGAATTCTTAAGGTCCATCAAGACCACCCCGCCCCCCTTATCTGTGGGTTTGATAATTATGTTTTTATTCTTTTTTCAATCTTCTAAAGCCTTCCTTTCCTTGAGTGTCATGTTAAAGGATTTATTTATTTGGTTTAGGTTTAATTCCTTTTAAATCATCCATAACTAATGTGGAAAAGGATTCGATAAAAGGGCCCTGGACATGTTTTGGGAAGAATATAGACTTAGGTTTAAAAGGTGTGGAGTGTTATGCACACCAGTGCCTGCAGGAATGTGCTGGTGTCTGAACTGTTATGCACACCAGTGCCTGCAGGAATGTACTGGTGTCTGAACGGATAGGGATGCAAAACAAATGAACTCACAGACAGACTGGGGAATATAACATTACGTACACAGAAGGTGATAGGGTAACAAAATAAACACAAAGTGAACAGAGCAGCCCAGAGGCTAAGAAACTGGGTGTCTCCCTAGTATTAGTAATGCTCAGATGGAAAAAGCAAGATGTTGTGGTTTAATACGTAGAGAACCCGAAATGCTGTTGCTAAGGGCAACAGCAAAACCCTAAAGGGTTACCAACGGGTGTGGCAGTAAACTCCTTGGTCAGAGATGGAATGATAGACATAAGGAGAGTCTCCACAATCCTAATCCTCACTTGCAGTGCACAGGTTCAGCTTACTGCCACTTAAACTGACACCTGAACACCTTGCACAGTGAGACAGGATTTAGGCAGGCAAGTCTGAGAATACAGCCACAAACTTGCTAAGTTCACAGAGTAGCAAAAGATCCCCAGCAAGTTAAACGACTGACTCCAGTCTTACTGCTAGGTCTGGATTGGCAGAGTGTAGTACCAAATCCCCAGGCCTATTTGCAGTAAGCAACAACAAATACAAAGCTACACAGTACTGGCTAACTTTCAGGAACTGATTAACCAACAAAGATTCAGCAGCATCTGCTTAACCTGAGAAGAGGCCTTATAAAGCAGGTGCTGTCCACGCCCCACTCAGACCTCACAGACTGTGAGCACAAAAACCAGCACCGGATCCCCTGCCGTGCACAGAGCCTGTAACAACTGCACAGCAAAAGACCCGAACCGGAGTATCAGCTGCGCTCAGGTTACTCCGCTAGCACTTGTCTCCCGGCTGCCATGACGACGTGGCAGCACAGCGCAGGAGACCCTAACAGTACCCCCCCTCTGACGAGGGGTCAAAGAACCCCTACCACCGGGTTTATCGGGGAACTGCAAGAAGAAAGAGCGTATCAGTCTGGGGGCATGAAGATCACAACTGCGCACCCACGACCGCTCCTCCGGGCCATACCCCTTCCAGTGCACCAAAAATGACAGCCGACCCCGAACCATCTTTGAGTCAAGAATCCTTTCAACAACAAACTCCCTCTGGCCACGTATCAGAAGAGGGGAAGGTCTTCCACTGGAAGAAGGATTACTAATCGCCCGTTTTAAAAGGGAACAATGAAATGTTTTATTGATACCCAAAGAACGGGGCAGATCTAACTGAAATGCCACCGGATTGATAACCCTGGTGATCTTATAAGGGCCGATGAACCGGGGGCCTAACTTATGAGATGGCTGTCTCAACTTCAAATTCTTGGTAGACAACCAGACGAAGTCTCCTAATTTGAAGCTGCAGGGTCTTTTCCGCTTATCAAAAACCCTTTTGGTCACTAATGACACAGACACAAGGGCTTTCTTCACTTTCCTCCAAATACCTATAAGGACCGAAACCACAGAGGAACCACCAGGCGTGGAGTCCAGGGGGTCAAAAGAATTGGCCTTAGGATGATGCCCATACACACAAAGGAAGGGAGAGATCCCTGTAGCAGAGTGAGCCGCGTTGTTATAGGCAAACTCCGCCATGGACAGATGAGCAACCCAGTCAGTCTGACACTTGGAGACATAACACCTGAGGAACTGCTCCAAGGACTGGTTCACCCTTTCAGTCTGCCCATTAGACTGCGGATGGTAGCCTGACGACAAGCTGACAGAAATCTGGAGATCGGAACAAAATGCCCTCCAGAATTTGGCCACAAACTGGGATCCGCGGTCAGAGACCACATCAAGTGGCAACCCGTGGAGACGCACAACATGCAGCATAAATAATTCAGACAGGCGTCTGGCCGATGGCAGCCCAACCAGTGGAACGAAGTGCGCCATCTTCGAAAACCTGTCAACGACAACCCAGATGGCTGTCATCCCCGAGGATTTGGGCAAGTCCACCACAAAATCCATTGAAATGTGGGTCCATGACTTAGATGGGATAGAGAGTGGATGTAATGGGCCAACAGGAACCCCTCTAGGAGTCTTATTT
Source organism: Pseudophryne corroboree (assembly GCF_028390025.1). NCBI lineage: Eukaryota > Metazoa > Chordata > Amphibia > Anura > Myobatrachidae > Pseudophryne > Pseudophryne corroboree. The sequence continues at coordinate 212,001,010 of NC_086451.1, forward strand.
CGGGCACAGATGTCACATGCCCGAACCCACTGATCCACATCCTTAGCCACCGAGGGCCACCACACCGCCCTAGATAGCAACTCCTGAGTTCTGGCAATACCCGGGTGACCTGCCGACTTCTTGGCATGGAATTCCAGGAACACTCGCTGTCTTAACCTAGGAGGCACAAACAAAAGACCTACCGGAAGGTCTGGTGGAGCCTGCTCCTGTGCTCTAAGGACTAATGATAAGAGGTCCTGGGTAATGCCCACTTTAATACATGATGGGGACACAATGGGCAACGGCTCCTCGGTGGTCTCCTGGATTGGAGCAAAACTCCGCGAGAGCGCATCAGCCTTGATGTTTTTTGACCCAGGGCGATATGTTATCAAAAAATTAAAGCGAGCAAAAAACAAAGCCCATCGTGCCTGCCTGGCATTGAGACGCTTCGCTGACTCTAAATATGCCAGATTCTTATGGTCGGTGAGAATTGAGACCACAAACTTAGCCCCCTCAAGCCAGTGTCTCCACTCCTCGAGTGCATCCTTAATAGCCAACAATTCCCAGTTACCCACGTCATAATTCATCTCGGCAGGCGAAAATTTACGGGAAAAGTAAGCACGGGGATGAAGGCGATTATCAGACACTCCCATCTGAGAGAGCACTGCCCCAATACCCATCTCAGAGGCATCCACCTCCACCACAAAAGGACGCTCTGGATCTGGGTGTCGCAGCACCTTGGCCGATACAAATGCCCTTTTGAGACGGGCAAAAGCCGCTTTAGCCTCACAAGACCAGTGAGCAACATCCGCCCCTTTCTTAGTGAGTGCCACCAAGGGCGCCACTATAGACGAAAATCCAGCGATAAATCGTCTATAAAAATTCGCAAAGCCCAGGAAACGCTGAAGCGCCTTCAAACTAGTGGGCTGCACCCAATCCAGGACTGCCTGTACCTTGGAACCCTCCATTTGGAAACCTTCTGGGGAGATAATATATCCTAGAAATGCGATTTGCTGAACTTCAAATTCGCACTTCTCCAGCTTCGCCCCAAGCCGGTGGTCTCTGAGTTTCTGGAGGACTAAGCGTACATGCTTCCGATGTTCCTCCAGGGAATGGGAGAAGATTAGGATGTCATCTAAGTATACAACTAAGAATCTATCCAAATATTCCCTGAGTACATCATTCATGAAATCCTGGAAGACTGCCGGGGCATTACAGAGCCCAAAAGGCATCACCAAATATTCATAATGCCCTGAGTGGGTATTAAAGGCAGTCTTCCATTCATCCCCCTCTCTTATTCGGATTAGATTGTACGCACCGCGTAGGTCAATCTTAGAAAAAATGGTGGCAGTACGAAGCTGGTCAAACAAGACCGAAATGAGAGGCAGTGGGTATGAGTTTTTAATCGTGATACGGTTCAATTCCCTGAAGTCGATGCAGGGTCGCAACGAACCGTCCTTTTTACCCACGAAGAAGAACCCCGACCCAACTGGAGACTGTGAAGGTCTGATAAATCCCTTAGCCAAGTTCTCCTGAATGTACTCTGCCATAGCCTGAGTCTCAGGACGTGACAGGGAGTACAACCTGCTCTTGGGAAGCTTAGCATTTGGCAACAAACCAATGGCACAGTCATAGGGGCGATGGGGAGGTAGTACCTCTGCAACTTTTTTGGAGAACACGTCCGCAAAATCTGCATAACACCCTGGCAATCCTGGCAAACTTAGCTGCGAGAGCCTGACTGGAAGGCTCAAGCAACTCCTGAAACAATCAGTACCCCAACTAAGAATCTCCCCAGAGACCCAGTCAAATTGAGGATTGTGGGCCCTTAACCAGGGTAACCCCAACACCAATGGGGCAAAAGTACAGACAGTCACATAAAAGGACAATTTTTCAGAGTGTGTGGCTCCAATAAACAAAGAAATCTGGCTAGTGCAAGAGGTCGGCCCCACTGTCCACAAAGGCCTCAGTCTTGACAATTTGACCGAGGATCTTCAAGGTCACCGGAGTGATAAAAGTCTTCTTGGGAAATTCTGACTTCTGGCCTGACAGGATATTTCCCATCACCCTCAGGCCCTGAAGTTTTCCGGCTTTTCTGGGCATGATACTACCACATGACCTTTATTCCCAAAGTACAAACACAACCCCTGCTGTCTCCTCCGCGTCTTCTCACGCGAGGAGAGGCGGGTAGCCCCAATCTGCATAGGCTCCTCGGAAAATTCCTCAGAGTCTGAGGTTCCCTTGGGAAAGAAGGAAACCTCGGTCTCCCTTTCAAGCCTACGCTCTCTCAGCCATCTATCCACCCGGATGGATAACTGCATGAGCTGATCCAAGGTATCAGGCAAGGGATATTGTACCAGTTGGTCTTTTATCTGGTTAGAAAGACCTCTTCGGTACTGGTGTCTCAGGGCTGGGTCATTCCACTGGGTATCATGGGCCAACCTCCGAAACTCCGTACAGTAAACCTCAACTGGCCTTCGCCCTTGCTTAAGGATCGAAATCTGAGCCTCGGCTGAGGCCGTCTTGTCAGGGTCATCATACAACATGCCCAGTGCCATAAAAAAAACATCAACACTTTTAAGCGACGGACAGTCAGGCTGCAACCCATATGCCCAGACCTGTGGGTCTCCTTGTAGCAAGGAAATCACTATGCCCACCCGCTGAATCTCCGACCCAGAAGACTGAGGCCTAAGCCGGAAGTATAGCTTGCAGCTCTCCTTGAAACAAAAGAACTGCGAGCGATCTCCAGAAAAACGATCCGGGAGATTTACTTTCGGCTCCTTAACCCCTGAAGGTGCTGCTGCTGCGGGAGCTCCGCCAGCGGCCTGGGAGGTGTGCATTTTAATGGACAAATCATTAAATTGTCGAGTCAGGACCTGCACCTGATCGACCATCTGTTGCAACGTATTTTGAGGGGTATGCTCCATATTCCCACAAAATTTCAACAGGAGTATTAGGCTGCTGAATATGTTATGCACACCAGTGCCTGCAGGAATGTGCTGGTGTCTGAACTGTTATGCACACCAGTGCCTGCAGGAATGTACTGGTGTTTGAACTGTTATGCACGCCAGTGCCTGCAGGAATGTACTGGTGTCTGAACGGATAGGGATGCAAAACAAATGAACCCACAGACAGACTGGGGAATATGACATTACGTACACAGAAGGTGATAGGGTAACAAAATAAACACAAAGTGAACAGAGCAGCCCAGAGGCTAAGAAACTGGGTGTCTCCCTAGTATTAGTAATGCTCAGATGGAAAAAGCAAGATGTTGTGTTTTAATACGTAGAGAACCCGAAATGCTGTTGCTAAGGGCAACAGCAAAACCCTAAAGGGTTACCAATGGGTGTGGCAGTAAACTCCTTGGTCAGAGATGGAATGATAGACACAAGGAGAGTCTCCACAATCCTAATCCTCACTTGCAGTGCACAGGTTCAGCTTACTGCCACTTAAACTGACACCTGAACACCTTGCACAGTGAGACAGGATTTAGGCAGGCAAGTCTGAGAATACAGCCGCAAACTTGCTAAGTTCACAGAGTAGCAAAAGAACCCCAGCAAGTTAAACGACTGACTCCAGTCTTACTGCTAGGTCTGGATTGGCAGAGTGTAGTACCAAATCCCCAGGCCTATTTGCAGTAAGCAACAACAAATACAAAGCTACACAGTACTGGCTAACTTTCAGGAACTGATTAACCAACAAAGATTCAGCAGCATCTGCTTAACCTGAGAAGAGGCCTTATATAGCAGGTGCTGTCCACGCCCCACTCAGACCTCACAGACTGTGAGCACAAAAACCAGCACCGGATCCCCTGCCGTGCACAGAGCCTGTAACCACTGCACAGCAAAAGACCCGAACCGGAGTATCAGCTGCGCTCAGGTTACTCCGCTAGCACTTGTCTCCCGGCTGCCATGACGACGTGGCAGCACAGGGCAGGAGACCCTAACATGGAGGTCTGGCCTTCTTCTGTCTGAATATCCTGATTGGCAAAAAACTTCTTGATCGTTAATTTTCTGGTGAATCTTTGTACGTCCAGATATAACTCAAATGGGTTGATGAAGTTAGTGGGCGCATATTTAAGTCCCTTCTCTAGGACAGCTGTTTCGCTGTCTGTTAAAGTGTGCGTGCTTAAATTTAAAATTTTAACTTTCTTTAAGGTCTGCCTCTGTTGATGATTAGAAGATTTGTTCTCTTCCAATCCTATCTCAATTTCATTCTGGTCCTTAGCTTTTTTCTTTCGTCTATTACGTTTCCGTTGTTTTTTACATTGTTTTGCTAGCCCTCCTCTTTTTCCCCTTTTTGGATTCCTATTTATCTGGCTATTTACCTGGAATTTTCTCGATGGAGATGCTCGTCTAAAAAATGAGACGACTTAATGGCGGTCTGAAGGGGCGAAAAGCGGTTTTGGGTTTGTACCCAATCTCTACTTGTATATTGCCGTCCTGTCCTTTTAAATTTTGGAGGTACTTCTCTCCATTCGGGGGTTCTATCTCTATAGTGGTCACCTCTGGAAGGTGGTGGAAGGCTGTGTACCTGGGCGGATGACACAAGTGGGGGTGGGCGAGGCAGAGAGCTCGCCTGAAAATAGTGTAGCTTCACAAGGATGGTTGAAGCTAAGGGGGCAGAAGTGTAGCAGAGACAGCATGTTTCCATGTGAAAGTAATGTGGAGGATACAGACCAGGTTTTAAAAGCCCTAGCAGAATCCCTGGTGTGTGTTCAGCAGCACCTGGGATTTCCTGATATAAGGGTTTCAAGGGCAGAGTCACCTTGCTCTTGACGGTGGAATAGCTACCCGAGTGATAGGCTGGGGTATGTGGGTTAGACTAGGGGCCACTGGAGCCTATTAAGAGTCTGCTTTGCTGAAAGTGCCTGTATGCTACTGACTGTAATACAGACTGCATATGGATGTAACTTGCTATGTGCTGACCTACTGTTCCAAATAAACACCGAAAGTGTTCATCTGAGTTCCTGTGTGTGTGATCCTTGTCACATAATGTTGTCCCTCTGTTTCTGCTTACTCACTGTCATGCAATTTACTGTTCACTATTCTGTGAAGCCGGGAGTGTGCAATGGCTCAGAAGCAAGGTGGGATATTGGAAGAAAGTGAGGTTGAGTTAGACTCCCACTTAAAGGTTGCCAACATTGACCTGAAAAGTGGGACCTTCCTCCTCCTAGTCTCAGTGTCCCCAATTACCCACAGCGAAGGAGCTCCGTCTTCCAACAGGTAAGATGCAATGTTGTTGAAAAAGGAGGGTAAAGCTCTACGTTTGGTCTATACTAGTAACCTAGTTATGTGTTGCTGCATAGAGAAAATTAGGTACACATCAAACATAATTACAGGAATATATATGTGGTATAGGGATATTCTCTAGTGCAACAGTAAATAAAAAATATATACAGTAATCACAACGTGCTTTGTAAAATAATTTGTACTTTATTTCAAAATGTCTAAAGTTTGTTAAACATTCAATTCATATGTCTATTAAAAAGTAATTTAATAAATGGGCTTAATCCACTTTTGTTAGAACTAGGGGTGTGCGCTGGGCCATTTTTCAGGTTTTGTGTTTTGGTTTTGGATCTGTATCGCCTTCATATTTTGGATATGTATTGGTTTTGGCAAAACTGCCTTTTGCAGGTTTTGGTTTTGGATCTGTATTTTTTTAATTTTTTAAAAAACAGCTAAAATTACAGAATTTGGGGGTGTTTTTGTTTCTGCAGTATTTACCTCACTAACATTAATTTCCACTAATTTCCAGTCTATTTTGTACACCTCACTGCTCACAATATTGTTTTCATCCAGTTTAGGCCAAAAGGTTGCATCGACGTAGCTGAATGACTAAGCTAAGCGACAAAAGTGGGTGACACAAACACGTGGCACATCTAGGAGTGGCATTGCAGTGGCAAACAGGATATCAGTTTTATAAACTATGCCAAAATGCTCCAAAGAGCACATAATGCAAAGAAAAGATGGAAGTGTCCTAAGGCCCTCCCACCCACCCTTATGTTGTATATTAAACAGGACATGTACAGTTTAACAAACCAATCATTTCAGCAACAGGGACTGTGACTTGTGGCTGAAATTATTTATTTATTTGTTTGTTTGGACCCACACAAAACAAGCTGGCAATGGGCAGTGCACAAACTGGCTTAAGTACTTAAAATAGACACGATGTCAGCATCAGCATCCGATTCGTCTCCCTCATCAGTGTGCACATCTTCACAGACTATAAATTCTACCCCTCTGGAATCCACCATCACAGGTCCCTCTGTACTTTGTAGAGGTAATTGCTGGTAAATGTCTTCCTCTTGGAATTTGTAATTCATTTTAATGAACATCATCTTTTTTTCACATTTTAGGGAAGTAACCTCATACGCCGATCGCTGACAAGTTTCCCGGCTGCGCTAAAAACTCTTTCTGTGTATACAAGGGAGGGTTGGCAATTTAAGTAACCAAACCAGTTTGTGCAAGGGCCTCCAAATTAACTCTCATAAAACAAAATGTGAAACATCCCAAGGCGCAAAAATAAGTGCTGCTGCTGGTATAAGAGGACTGCCAGAATCTTACAAATGACAGAGTGAATAAACAGGGAATAGCGTACAGTCCTGTTCCAATTCAAGTACCCAGAATACTCAGTCCTTTAGTCCAACAGTAGACAAAATCAGCTCTATCCTTAAAAATTTGGTGTTCACCCAGCTCTTCACGAAACTTGGCAATATGGAGTACCTCAGAACAAAATTAAAAATGTGTATGGTGTAGCATGCCCCCCAATTTTTTTTAATACAGATAAAATTTAGGTGAATCCAAACGGGAAAGATAAGTGAGGTACAGCATACCGAAACAAACACAGCAGCAAGATGCAAGAAACTAATGTAACCCTTATTCACTAGTGGCGTGCCTCCACCCAAGCAGATATACCCTGGCTTGCTTGGGAAAGCCTTCCTTTATTAGGATATTGGGTTAGATGGTGATAATCACTCAGGTCACAATAACACTATTAAATGCAGTAAAAAATAGGGACGTTAACATTCCTCACCTTTTGTTTTCTTCAGCAGATTTCTTAATTTACTGTACTCTTCTCTTCTCTTACAGGGTTCCCAAATACACCCAACCAGCTAAACAGGTAAGTAATTTTATTGGTACTAAATTGATAAAACATTCAGTGTTATATGATATATACACATAGAAATATATATTTTCAAATAATACACTCATTTAAACATATGTCACACCATATATGCATGCAGCACAAAAAAAATATAACCCACAGCAGGTAAATCTGTGGACTCGGGGTTTTTTTTTTTTTTTTAGATAATTTTACTTATTACTATCTGCGCAGATTTAACCTATGTAATATACACTCTATAAGGTGTCAGTATCTGGATGGCCACCAGAGGGGGTGAGGGGGTTCCTTATGGTCACTTACTCTCCAGTAATGTATATTTAATCCAGTTGCAGAGGGGATATACGATGTGCAATCTTCTTCCCTCTCTGTTTATAATTTCTTGTAAAGTGGTCAATAAAGGCCCACTACCATAGTGAATCCACCGATTGTGGGTTCCTGCATAGAATAGGAATACCTAGCTCAAGTAAAGGCTCCCCAAATATCATCTCAAAGTATATACTGGGATATATTATCCACTGCTCTGGGAGGTGTCTATATAATTAAATACTGGGTGAATGCAGTACTTGCCTGAGCTCTCCAGGTAATCTTGACCTACTAAAATCTCCTTTTTACTGTTAGGTACTTTACCCAAAGGACTAAAATTTCACCGTAAAGTGGATATTTCCCTTTCCACTTCGCTATAGTGTAAGCTTTACTCAGTGTATATCCAAACTTACAACCCCATTCGCCTTCTATTACCCCCAAGTCTGGAGAGTTACATGGGGTCACACTTCTCACACTAATATAGTCCTGATCCTGGATAGTCTACCCATGTAATTGTAATATCCTAGAATATAGAGGAGATTAATAACGTCTTCTGAAGTGTAAGTAAATATGCGGACTCTCCTATATCTATCCTTCTTCACATACTTTTCCAACTTACTTGGGAGCACTTCATTTAATTGATTGCTACCAGTTTCGTTACCTGGTAGCTGAAAGGCAATCCTCTTCTTATTACCCAGATCTGATTATACATTTAGCTTGTACTAACTGCACAAATGCTGTGAAAAGAAGTCTCTGTACATATCATAAATATATATATTTATATATATATATATCATTGTCTGGACATTAATGAGGATGGCAGTTATACATCCAGTGCAAGCATTAAATATATATGAATGGATCAATAGTTCTGTGCGGCTAGTGGGGTGTACAGATCAATGTACATACCTCATTAGGATAGTTAATATAATCCCTGGTCAAATGCTTCACATTAGGGTAATCTGTGCAAAGATGCTCCCCTAGTACGCCTTTCCTCAAAGTTTAGTTTTTATTTTAATTTTTTATGTTAATATTCTTAGGGCACTCCCCCGACTCCTCCTCTACTTTCCATAAAAGTTAGTCTATACTGAGGGGCAGGCTAGCAGCCAATTGTGCTAATTGTATTCAGGTGCCGCCTTCCCGAGGGAGGACCTTGTATCTAAGGATTCTCCCAATACCATCAGCCTCTCTGGCCCCTATGTCTCACCGGTACTGTAGAGGATATCACCGAGATGAGTGTCGGTGCATCACCTTCGCCTGGTTCCCCCAGCTCTTTGAAGTTACAGCGATGCAGGTAGGTACGGGTTTCTATCTAATTCAGCTCTCCCGGTTCTCCGTCAGCTGCGTGCCCGTCACTCTCTCTCGGAAGCACTTCTTCCCGTCCTTCTCATCGAGCTGCGCACCGCTCTCTTCCACTGCAACTCCGGCAGCTCTTTTTTCAGCACTCCGCTCCGTTTCCTCACCAGCCGCGCTTCTTCCTCCTGCGCCACTGTCCTGCTCGCTCTCCCTCAGCGGCTCGTCAGCCCCCCTCCTGAGCGGCTCGTCAGCCCCCCTGCTGAGCGGCTCGTGCGGCCGCAATCTCCAGGTGTCCGTTCCCCTTCCTTCTTCAGCGGCGCGAGGGCTTCCAGAACAGTCTCTTAAGTACCCTCGTGCCACCCAATTCACCTCAATACATATATTTCTATAATTTACTATAATACCTCTTACACATTACTATACAGTATCATTGGTCTCTGAACTATACTTATCCTCCCTATCATTTACTAACACAGTGTTACATTCTCCCCCTGGTGATTGGCACTTATGAAAGGAGTGAAAATCACCATATAATTAATAACCATGCTGATGCATCTATTATTTACACACACTATAACCAAAATATGGCCATGACCTTATCAAACTAGGATGTATTAACAAAGGAACTTCCGTGGGAGTGCCTAACTGTTCATAAGTTTAAATTCTGGGTGGTTTCCGAACTCTTTGAGGTCTAGGTGACATATGTAGTCCCTCCGACACTACCTCTCTTCCACCTGGGGTGTCGTGTAACAATTCAGAGTCTTCTCTTACTTCCCAACTTTCCTCTGTAACTTCCCCCGTAAGGTTTTTATCAATAGATTCGGAGTATTGATAATTCAGCTCTGGAGCACTCTCTTCCTGTAAACAGTCTTGGTCTTGATAAAAACAGAGAAATGGGATTGTATCTGCACGCTCGCTATTTATTAGTGCCTGATTTGGAACACAGTGCTCCAAGAATAACCCCTATTCATTATAGATATATACTGTTAATGTCGGGGGTGCTACCAACTACAGCTGAAGTGAATAGACAAGGAAAAAGGAGAAAAAAGGCTGTATTGTTGATGCACAAGAATGAGAGTGACCTAATTGTCACTATATTTTCAAAAATTATTATCTAAAATTTAACTTTTATTGCAGTCAATTTAAAATAGTGTGAAAATAACAAACACACAAACTACGAGTATAGACGAAACATAGAGGTTAAAATTGAGACATGTACAACATATACCACAAGTGCAATTGAAATGATAAATGTGATTAAATATTAAAAAATGTGTCCGCGTGTTAATTCTTGTGTCCTGTTATATAATATTGCTCTCAATCTTACACCAGTCTGATACTAGTTGTGTGCAAACAATCACTGTATTTTTAAATGATCATTAATAGAAATATCGATGTAGTGTCAAAGCTGTTTCATTCGTATTAAAATATTGACAGCTGACATTATAATTCAGACAGCAAGTATGATATAATATCTAACTATCAGTGCTATCTGTCTATTGTTCTGTGTACAGACAAAAAGGGGGAGAGAGGATCTTGTTGAGAGAGACTATAAATCACTGTGTGTATATCAGTTGTTTAAATACGTCCTTCTTAAGCTTTCCAAGGAATGTTCATAGATACGAGAGATTGGATTCATCTGCATGAAAATCGGTGCATTATTAACATCAGGCAGTGTTTGTGTGCTGATGGCAGTAATAAATGATGCCAGTAAAATGTGGTCTATTGGTGTGTCCTAGGGATTATAATTAGAACAAACCCATTTTGGCTTTAGTAAAGCATATAGTCATTATATGAGGCGAAAAAATGGGAGGGTCAATAGCGTCCTCCTTCCTGTGTGTCGCTATTGTAATTAAATAGCTATTTGTCAAATTAGTTGGGTTATATCAGATATTATTATCCTACTAGGGGAAAGCGTCTCATTATGGCTGTAAATCGTGTCCCTTTATAATTAGGGATAGCCAAGCAGATGTAAATAACAATTTACGCTTTACCAGCTTATTTATTAAAGAAATACCAAGCACACTGAATTGTATGGATTAGCTGTTTGTCAAATAGCACATGTTCAGGTTAACATTGATACAGTTATTATGTTTACAGTTGTTCAATTTGTATCATAAGTGTTTCCTCCTGGCTACCAGGTGACCACTATGATTAGATGTGATACATTGTAGCATCCCCATATGTTTACTATTCACAGTACTGTTTGTCAAAGTCTATTCCCTGGTATGAGTGTGTGGCATGAATCTGCTTAAATTAAGGCAGTTAATATCCTTTTAATAGGTTATATCAGCACATGCTGATTACTATCAGAAAGCACCAAGAGGAGTACACATCTATCTCATTTAGTATTCTCTCTGTCTATTGTGTAAAAGTAAGTATGCAGCACGTATCTGCTAAATTCAGACAGTAGGAGTCCTTTCATTAGATTGTATCAGAACATGTTTAAAGTAATCTTGCACTGATTGCATTATTCCTGAGCAGTAGAAAGAACATGAATCTCTATCATAAATTATTCCATCAGTCTACTTATACAATACTACAGGTGCTATCAGGTAGTGGTCTTTCAACTAAGTCAGAACTGGTTATGCATTTAAATTATTTAGTGAGCGAGGACATGGAACGTACACGCGGACACACGCTGCCCACACGCGTGTTCCGCCGTTACTCTGACAGCTTCGTCAGGGCTGAACCCGAATGCCTCTCCTGGCATAATATTTAAGCTTTCAGCATTGTCCAATAGGTATGCTTTCCTTCGTCACATGTGCCGACTAGCCAATCGTTGTGCTGTATCGGCGGTCACGTGATCAGGGTGGCCAATCGCGGGATGTCTGGATCTCCATGGTGACAGCTCGTAGCTGTACTGCATTCACGGACATTATTAGTGAAGAAACCCCTTCCCCTGTATAGTTATAATTACATGATCTTATTTCTTATGCTCTATTGAAGAGGAAGGATATGTATCTTGCTATCTGAGATCGTTAATTCGTCTGATTGCGATGACGTGAATTGTGGTCCGTCTCACATAGTATGAAGGTGATCATGCTGTTGTTCTTATTGCTGGCATACATATTCCATGCCTGCACCTCCCAGTACTATGTATAATATATAAGCCCATATATACCATTACATCCACCTCAGTGGTCGTATGATCCTCCCGCTGGTCATGGGATGTTTTGATCTCCATGGCAACAGTTAGTAATCAAGAATCATTCACAGACGCTGTTAATCATAAAAATCCCTTCTATCATGTAATTATGAACATGCTCGATTATTAAGTATGTTATCTTAGAATAAAAAGATGTATTTTTAGATACCCCTGATGTGATTCTTTCACTTACTTGTGTGGCTCAGATTGTACCCCTTTTCCCTGCTGATAATATTGTTATTGGCCTGCAGATTCCATGTCATCATCACCCTACGGTATATATACCATGTGATCCTGCAGGATAACAATAAATGTATATACCCTTGTAATTCAATCCTAGATTTGACTACTTAATGCATCGGGTTATTCCCAAAAATTAAGATATTCCCTCCCACTGCTTGTTGACAGCTTCTATGTATAAGGGCTGTGGTCATGTTACTGTTAGTGTGTATTTTGAACTGTGTCAGAAATATTAGATATATGGTCCTTACTGTATATAAGGAAAAATTAGTTATAATGGAAATTATGCCCATATGGGAATCCAGTGTGAAAAAAAGGAAGAGAACGTGCGCAATATAGTGGTGGGGTAATATAACCCTGTGAAAATAGAGTTCATGTACAGAGGTGTATCGAAGGGTGAGGAAAATGGGATAAAGAGGGAATAGAACTTTTTGTTACCAGATAAGACCCCCTTAAAATGAATCGTGATTGTGCTATATAAGAGTGATGGGGGGACAGAAAGGGAGGGACAGGGGGAAGGGGGAGAGGGAAAAAGTCCACAGCAATCAGTGTGAGGGTGTGGGTAGATAAATACGTGACTAAAATCAAAGTGCATACAAACTGTTAAATTGGCTGGAAAGAGACAGTTAAGGAAAGTAGTGAAAATCATTGATCAGTGAAAGTGAGGTCCATTAATCGGAACCTTATGCGAGGTTTAGTTGGTTATTGTCATGTAAATATCATATAGATATCTGATTTGTTAATTCGGAATTATCCCAAAATTCATTTGAACTGATGAGAATTGATGACTGCAGTGACAGATATATTAGACACTCGAGGTGTGAAGACCACATCATTATTCCAAGGTATCAAATGGTCATGATCTTAAATTTGATCTTATTGATGATAATATGGATAGATGCAATTTAATATTAGAGTGATCCTGAATTGTCATAAAGTTAAGGGTATAGTATAATATGTGCCACGAGAATTTTTATGACCACATATAGTGAATTATTGCAAGGAGCAAAAGATAGTAAGCAGGCATATCCCCAATCTCTAGTATGGCTGTAAATTTAGGGACCACATTGGTAAGTATGTTAGAGATCAAAAGGTAATAATGGTAAATTAGAGTAGGAGCAATGTTCCTGAATAGTGATTCTACTTAATTATCAGAAATAGGATCTCCGATAATACGCTAGCTGTTATCATATGAATTTGTTTATTGATAGATAATCACTCTGCCAATTGGCCATAATTTAAGGCCTCAATAGCTATATTAGATGTTATCTAAGGGATCCTTATCCTAAAAAAAGGTTTGTAGCTGTTGAACTCATTTAGTCCATTGGGATGTAAACTGTCAAGAAGAAAGATCATTTTAGTCTCAAAACGAAGTAATTCTTGATCTAAGTCACCGCCACGTTTCCCCAGTTGGATGTGTCTCAGGCCATACGCCTTGAGACCCTTTGGATCACTATTGTGACAGTTAAGAAAATGTCTCGCTACAGGCTGTAGAGTTTTGAAATTGGAAGTATCTTTTTTAGCGTTGCGTATGCTTCCAATATGCTCAAGAATTCTGACCTTCAAAGGTCTGGTAGTTTTGCCTACATATATTTTATGGCATGGGCATTCTAGCTGATAAACGGTTCCCACGGTTGTACAGGTGATCTTTGGAGAGATTGGCCATTTCTTACCAAACTTGTCACAGAAATGTTCTGTGGGGACCATATGAATACAGGCTTTGCACTTGCCACATGGTGATGAGCCTATGGATTTGGACTTCTTATCTGAAGGTTTGGTCAGATGACTATGAACCAGTCGATCTTTAATACTTCTAGATCTTCTCCAACTCGCTTGGGTTTTTTTTGGTAAGACTAAAGATAAATCATTGTCTGTTTGGAGAATGGGCCAATGCTTTTGCAGACTGTTCATAATCCCTTTCCATTGGACATTAAAAGTACCAACAAATCTTATGGGTTCTTCTCGAGATGATTTTTGTTTGGGTTTCAGTAAGGTGTCTCGTTCATAACTGCTCACTTCTCTAATCGTCCGATTGAGAAGTCTCTTACTATAACCTCTTGTCTGGAGGCGTTTGCTCAATTCATTCTGTCTGACATGAAAGGCCTCCTCAGTAGAGCAATTCCTTTTAATCCTCAGTAGTTCTCCCTTAGGTATGGCTCAAATGGTGGCTGGAAGGTGAGAACTACCTGAGTGGAGGACACTGTTTGTCGCTGTAGGTTTCCTAAACAAATCAGTCGAAATATTCCCATCATCATCAATGTGTATGGAGATGTTGAGGAAATTGATGGAGGTTTGGCTGGCCTCTAGGGTTAATTTGAGGTTAAGATCATTGACGTTAAGGATTGCAATAAATTCCTTCAATGTTTTTAGTGGCCCCTCCCACAGTATCAATATATCATCGATATATCTAAGATATATCAATATATTGTCTGTGTATTTTTCTAGAGTTTCCTGGAATACCACTTCTCTTTCCCACCACCCCAGGTAGAGGTTGGCATACGTAGGGGCACACGCCGTCCCCATAGCGCTGCCCCTTACCTGGAGGTAGTGGTACTCATTACAAGTAAAGTAGTTCTTAAGGAGAATGAATTCCAATAGTTCAATGAGGAAATCACTCAATTCGTTCTGGGTCTCCATACTTAGAAAGTATTTCGTAGCGGCAATCCCCTTATCATGTATGATACTGGTGTAGAGGCTCTCCACATCGCACGTGGCTAACCACACTCCTGGGTTGACACTGAGATTGTTTAGGCGATTCAATACTTCCATTGTGTCGCGTATGTAGGAGGGTAATGCAATAACATGTTTGCGGAGATGATAATCAACAAAGATGCTCGCTTTTTCAGTTAGACTTCCAACTCCTGACAGAATGGGTCTGCCAGGTGGTTTCTTTTCATCTTTGTGTACCTTAGGTAATAGATACATGGTGGGGGTCTTAGGTTTGGCCACTGTTAGGAAATCAAAATCTTTTTTATCAATGATTCCATTATCAGAGGCACTTTGAATCATGATATTATATTGGCCCAGAAATTTAGTTGTGGGATTGAAGCTAAGTCGTTTATAACAACTAGCATCATTAAGTTGTTTGTTCAACTCATCCAGATACATATTCATTGGCCATAAGACTATGTTACCCCCTTTATCCGAGGGTTTGACTATAGTGTCTTGCCATCTGGATATTTCATCTAAGGCAGATCGTTCCAGTAGACTCAGATTGTCATCATAACATTTGTGGCGACTGAATAAACGATCCAAGTCCTTGGAGACTAGTTTCTGAAACACTTCCACTTGGGGACAGATGCTGGTATCAGGAAAGAACTTAGACTTTGATCTAATTATTGATTTTTTCCTGATGTTGTCTTGGGATACTGCCGCCGCAGCTGATTCATTAGATAGTTCTTCCAAGATTTGTAAAGCTGTTAGATCATCTGCATCAGTAAAGTTTCTCCCAGATATCTCTTTTTGGAGTTCTTGATTAATGAAAAATTTCTTGAGAAGGATCTTTCTGATAAATAATTGCAGATCTTTTTCACATTCGAACCTATCCATAGTCTGTGTTGGTGAGAAGGATAGACCTTTACTCAGGACAGAAATCTGTTCGGTTGTCAGATTTTTATCCGTTAGATTAATGATTCTGAGGTCATCCAATATCTCACTTTCAGATAGTCCGGAGTGAGTTATTTGTATCTCCTCCTCTCCCTGGGTTCTTCTCTCCAATCTAGGGAGTCCCTTTTTCTTCTTCCTCCCCGAGCTCCGCCTGGTCTTTCTCCTTCTGTATCTGTATGTAGCCGTGAGTGTTTCTGGCCTCTTCCTAAAAAATCACGTCTAAAGGGCCTCCCACCATAGCCGCCTGTTGAGTTCTCCCCTTCTGAGGATTCCGCTTCAGATGTTGAATAGTTAGATGAATATGTAGGCCTATTCCTTTGCATTGGGGTATTCCATTTATAAACCCTATTTGAGGCGTAATCTGTCTTATCGCATTGAAATTTGCGACGTTTCCTCTCTATGATCTCTTTTTCATGTTCCTCAATGTCCTTCTTAAACTTATCATACTTCTGTTGGAAAGCTTCCAATGATTCAAAGTGTTTGAGTCTCTCACTCAGTGATGAAATCTCATTATTTAATTGAGTGAGTACGAGTTCATCATGTTTCATCAGAATTTTGATTAGTTCTTTAGAACAGTTAGTGAGGACACCTTCCCATTCTCTCTTCAAACCCTCCGTTGCGAGTTCAAATGCTGGAAATAGTTTAGGCCTAAGGCCGCGTGGAATCAGATTGTGTTTAAGATAATTATCAAAAGTACTCCTATTCCAACTTGTTTTATTCTGTTTCATCAGAGCTATTTTTAAACTGTATAAGTCATCTGACCAATTAGGGTCATTGGTAAGTTGGGATTCGGGATTCATATTGAAAACCGAGTCCATGTCTTTTTTAAGTTTATCTCTTCTGTTTTCTAAGTCTTTTGTTAGACTAAATGTCGACATTTTGACACAGGAGAGGTATATTGGTTCCTTAGAGGAATTGAGTCTAATGCTGAATTAATCCTAACAATGTGGGGTGCTAGATACTGTGATAGGAAACTGGTGGTTTACCAGTAAGATACAGAGAAATGGGATTGTATCTGCACGCTCGCTATTTATTGTTATGCACACCAGTGCCAGCAGGAAAGTACTGGTGTCAGAACTGTTATGCACTCCAGTGTCTGCAGGAATGTACTGGTGTTTGAACTGTTATGCAAAACAGATGGACTCACAGACAAACTGGGGGATATGACATAACGTACACAGAAGGTGATAGGGTAACAAAATACACACAAAGTGAACAGAGAAGCCCAGAGGCTAAGGAACTGGGTATCTCCCTTGTATTAGAACTGCTAAGATGGAAAAAGCAAGATGTTGTGTTTTAATACGTAGAGTACCCGAAATGCTGTTGCTAAGGGCAACAGCAAAACCCTAAAGGGTTACCAACGGGTGTGGCAGTAAACTCCTTGGTCAGAGATGGAATGATAGACACAAGGAGAATCTCCACAATCCAAATTCTCACTTGCAGTGCACAGGTTTTAGCTTACTGCCACTAAACTGACCCCTGACACCTAGCACAGTGAGACAGGATTAGACAGGCAAGTCTTAGAATACTGCCGCAAACTTGCTAAGTTCACAGAGTAGTAACAGAACCCCAGCAAGCTAAACGACTGACTCCAGTCTTACTGCTAGGTCTGGATTGGCAGAGTGTAATACCAAATTCCCAGGTCTATTTGCAGTAAGCAACAAACAAATACAAAGCTACACAGTACTGGCTAACGTTCATGAACTGACTAACCAACAAAGATTCAGCAGCATCTGCTTACCCTGAAAAGAGGCCTTATAAAGCAGGTGCTGTCCACGCCCCACTCAGACCTCACAGACTGTGAGCACAAAAACCAGCACCGGATCCCCTGCCGTGCACAGAGCCTATAACCACTGCACAGCAAAAGACCCGAACCGGAGTATCAGCTGCGCTCAGGTTACTCCACTAGCACTTGTCTCCCGGTTGCCATGACGACGTGGCAGCACAGGGCAGGAGACCCTAACAGTACCCCCCCTCTGACGAGGGGTCAAAGAACCCCTACCACCGGGTTTATCGGGGAACTGCGAGAAGAAAGAGCGTATCAGTCTGGGGGCATGAAGATCACAACTGCGCACCCACGACCGCTCCTCCGGGCCATACCCCTTCCAGTGCACCAAAAATGACAGCCGACCCCGAACCACCTTGGAGTCAAGAATCCTTTCAACAACAAACTCCCTCTGGCCACGTATCAGAAGAGGGGAAGGTCTTCCACTGGTAGAAGGATTACTAATCGCCCGTTTTAAAAGGGAACAATGAAATGTTTTATTGATACCCAAAGAACGGGGCAGATCTAACTGAAATGCCACCGGATTGATAACCCTGGTGATCTTATAAGGGCCGATGAACCGGGGCCCTAACTTATGAGATGGCTGTCTCAACTTCAAATTCTTGGTAGACAACCAGACGAAGTCTCCTAATTTGAAGCTGCAGGGTCTTTTCCGCTTATCAAAAACCCTTTTGGTCACTAATGACACAGACACAAGGGCTTTCTTCACTTTCCGCCAAATACCTCTAAGGACCGAAACCACAGAGGAACCACCAGGCGTGAAGTCCACGGGGTCAAAAGAATTGGCCTTAGGATGATGCCCATACACACAAAGGAAGGGAGAGATCCCTGTAGCAGAGTGAGCCGCGTTGTTATAGGCAAACTCCGCCATGGACAGATGAGCAACCCAGTCAGTCTGACACTTGGAGACATAACACCTGAGGAACTGCTCCAAGGACTGGTTCACCCTTTCAGTCTGCCCATTAGACTGCGGATGGTAGCCTGACGACAAGCTGACAGAAATCTGGAGATCGGAACAAAATGCCCTCCAGAATTTGGCCACAAACTGGGATCCGCGGTCAGAGACCACATCAAGTGGCAACCCGTGGAGACGCACAACATGCAGCATAAATAATTCAGACAGGCGTCTGGCTGATGGCAGCCCAACCAGTGGAACGAAGTGCGCCATCTTCGAAAACCTGTCAACGACAACCCAGATGGCTGTCATCCCCGAGGATTTGGGCAAGTCCACCACAAAATCCATTGAAATGTGGGTCCATGGCTTAGATGGGATAGAGAGTGGATGTAATGGGCCAACAGGAACCCCTCTAGGAGTCTTATTTCGGGCATAGATGTCACATGCCCGAACCCACTGATCCACATCCTTAGCCACCGAGGGCCACCACACCGCCCTAGATAGCAACTCCCGAGTTCTGGCAATACCCGGGTGACCTGCCGACTTCTTGGCATGGAATTCCAGGAACACTCGCTGTCTTAACCTAGGAGGCACAAACAAAAGACCTACCGGAAGGTCTGGAGGAGCCTGCTCCTGTGCTCTAAGGACTAATGATAAGAGGTCCTGGGTAATGCCCACTTTAATACATGATGGGGAAACAATGGGCAACGGCTCCTCGGTGGTCTCCTGGATTGGAGCAAAACTCTGCGAGAGCGCATCAGCCTTGATGTTTTTTGACCCAGGGCGATATGTTATCAAAAAATTAAAGCGAGCAAAAAACAAAGCCCATCGTGCCTGCCTGGCATTGAGACGCTTCGCTGACTCTAAATATGCCAGATTCTTATGGTCAGTGAGAATTGAGACCACAAACTTAGCCCCCTCAAGCCAGTGTCTCCACTCCTCGAGTGCATCCTTAATAGCCAACAATTCCCGGTTACCCACGTCATAATTCATCTCGGCAGGCGAAAATTTACAGGAAAAGTAAGCACAGGGATGAAGGCGATTATCAGACACTCCCATCTGAGAAAGCACTGCCCCAATACCCATCTCAGAGGCATCCACCTCCACCACAAAAGGACGCTCTGGATCTGGGTGTCGCAGCACCTTGGCCGAAACAAATGCCCTTTTGAGACGGGCAAAAGCCGCTTTAGCCTCACAAGACCAGTGAGCAACATCCGCCCCTTTCTTAGTGAGTGCCACCAAGGGCGCCACTATAGACGAAAATCCAGCGATAAATCGTCTATAAAAATTCGCAAAGCCCAGGAAACGCTGAAGCGCCTTCAAACTAGTGGGCTGCACCCTATCCAGGACTGCCTGTACCTTGGAACCCTCCATTTGGAAACCTTCTGGGGAGATAATATATCCTAGAAATGCGATTTGCTGAACTTCAAATTCGCACTTCTCCAGCTTTGCCCCAAGCCGGTGGTCTCTGAGTTTCTGGAGGACTAAGCGTACATGCTTCCGATGTTCCTCCAGGGAATGGGAGAAGATTAGGATGTCATCTAAGTATACAACTAAGAATCTATCCAAATATTCCCTGAGCACATCATTCATGAAATCCTGGAAGACTGCCGGGGCATTACAGAGCCCAAAAGGCATCACCAAATATTCATAATGCCCTGAGTGGGTATTAAAGGCAGTCTTCCATTCATCCCCCTCTCTTATTCGGATTAGATTGTACGCACCGCGTAGGTCAATCTTAGAAAAAATGGTGGCAGTACGAAGCTGGTCAAACAAGACCGAAATGAGAGGCAGTGGGTATGAGTTTTTAATCGTGATACGGTTCAATTCCCTGAAGTCGATGCAGGGTCGCAACGAACCGTCCTTTTTACCCACGAAGAAGAACCCCGACCCAACTGGAGACTGTGAAGGTCTGATAAATCCCTTAGCCAAGTTCTCCTGAATGTACTCTGCCATAGCCTGAGTCTCAGGACGTGACAGGGAGTACAACCTGCTCTTGGGAAGCTTAGCATTTGGCAACAAATCAATGGCACAGTCATAGGGGCGATAGGGAGGTAGTACCTCTGCAACTTTTTTGGAGAACACGTCCGCAAAATCTGCATAACACCCTGGCAATCCTGGCAAACTTAGCTGCGAGAGCCTGACTGGAAGGCTCAAGCAACTCCTGAAACAATCAGTACCCCAACTAAGAATCTCCCCAGAGACCCAGTCAAATTGAGGATTGTGGGCCCTTAACCAGGGTAACCCCAACACCAATGGGGCAAAAGTACAGACAGTCACATAAAAGGACAATTTTTCAGAGTGTGTGGCTCCAATAAGCAAAGAAATCTGGCTAGTGCAAGAGGTAATTTTACCTTGGGATAATGGTTCCCCGTTTAACCCACAAATCTCAATTTCCGATGCCAAGGGTACTAAGGGAACAGAGTGTTTCAGGGCGAATTGGCGGTCCATAAAAACCCCGTCGGCCCCACTGTCCACAAAGGCCTCAGTCTTGACAGTTTGACCGAGGATCTTCAAGGTCACCGGAATGATAAAAGTCTTCTTGGGAAATTCTGACTTCTGGCCTGACAGGATATTTCCCATCACCCTCAGGCCCTGAAGTTTTCCGGCTTTTCTAGGCATGATACTACCACATGACCTTTATTCCCACAGTACAAACACAACCCCTGCTGTCTCCTCCGCGTCTTCTCACGCGAGGAGAGGCGGGTAGCCCCAATCTGCATAGGCTCCTCAGAAAATTCCTCAGAGTCTGAGGTTCCCTTGGGAAGGAAGGAAATCTCAGTCTCCCTTTCAAGCCTACGCTCTCTCAGCCGTCTATCCACCCGGATGGATAACTGCATGAGCTGATCCAAGCTATCAGGCAAGGGATATTGTACCAGTTGGTCCTTTATCTGGTTAGAAAGACCTCTTCGGTACTGGTGTCTCAGGGCTGGGTCATTCCACTGGGTATCATGGGCCAACCTCCGAAACTCCGTACAGTAAACCTCAACTGGCCTGTGCCCTTGCTTAAGGATCGAAATCTGAGCCTCGGCTGAGGCCGTCTTGTCAGGGTCATCATACAACATGCCCAGTGCCGTAAAAAAAGCATCAACACTTTTAAGCGACGGACAGTCAGGCTGCAACCCATATGCCCAGACCTGTGGGTCTCCTTGTAGCAAGGAAATCACTATGCCCACCCGCTGAATCTCCGACCCAGAAGACTGAGGCCTAAGCCGGAAGTATAGCTTGCAGCTCTCCTTGAAACAAAAGAACTGCGAGCGATCTCCAGAAAAACGATCCGGGAGATTTACTTTCGGCTCCTTAACCCCTGCAGGTGCTGCTGCTGCGGGAGCTCCGCCAGCAGCCTGGGAGGTGTGCATTTTAATATACAAATCATTAAATTGTCGAGTCAGGACCTGCACCTGATCGACCACCTGTTGCAACGTATTTTGAGGGGTATGCTCCATATTCCCACAAAATTTCAACAGGAGTATTAGGCTGCTGAATATGTTATGCACACCAGTGCCAGCAGGAAAGTACTGGTGTCAGAACTGTTATGCACTCCAGTGTCTGCAGGAATGTACTGGTGTTTGAACTGTTATGCAAAACAGATGGACTCACAGACAAACTGGGGGATATGACATAACGTACACAGAAGGTGATAGGGTAACAAAATACACACAAAGTGAACAGAGAAGCCCAGAGGCTAAGGAACTGGGTATCTCCCTTGTATTAGAACTGCTAAGATGGAAAAAGCAAGATGTTGTGTTTTAATACGTAGAGTACCCGAAATGCTGTTGCTAAGGGCAACAGCAAAACCCTAAAGGGTTACCAACGGGTGTGGCAGTAAACTCCTTGGTCAGAGATGGAATGATAGACACAAGGAGAATCTCCACAATCCAAATTCTCACTTGCAGTGCACAGGTTTTAGCTTACTGCCACTAAACTGACCCCTGACACCTAGCACAGTGAGACAGGATTAGACAGGCAAGTCTTAGAATACAGCCGCAAACTTGCTAAGTTCACAGAGTAGTAACAGAACCCCAGCAAGCTAAACGACTGACTCCAGTCTTACTGCTAGGTCTGGATTGGCAGAGTGTAATACCAAATTCCCAGGCCTATTTGCAGTAAGCAACAAACAAATACAAAGCTACACAGTACTGGCTAACGTTCATGAACTGACTAACCAACAAAGATTCAGCAGCATCTGCTTACCCTGAAAAGAGGCCTTATAAAGCAGGTGCTGTCCACGCCCCACTCAGACCTCACAGACTGTGAGCACAAAAACCAGCACCGGATCCCCTGCCGTGCACAGAGCCTATAACCACTGCACAGCAAAAGACCCGAACCGGAGTATCAGCTGCGCTCAGGTTACTCCACTAGCACTTGTCTCCCGGTTGCCATGACGACGTGGCAGCACAGGGCAGGAGACCCTAACATTTATTAGTGCATGATTTGGAACACAGTGCTCCAAGAATAACCCCTATTCATTATAGATATATACTGTTAATGTCGGGGGTGCTACCAACTACAGCTGAGGTGAATAGACAAGGAAAAAGGAGAAAAAAGGCTGTATTGTTGATGCACAAGAATGAGAGTGACCTAATTGTCACTATATTTTCAAAAATTATTATCTAAAATTTTACTTTTATTGCAGTCAATTTAAAATAGTGTGACAATAACAAACACACAAACTACGAGTATAGACGAAACATAGAGGTTAAAATTGAGACATGTACAACATATACCACAAGTGCAATTGAAATGATAAATGTGATTAAAGATTAAAAAATGTGTCCGTGTGTTAATTCTTGTGTCCTGTTATATAATATTGCTCTCAATCTTACACCAGTCTGATACTAGTTGTGTGCAAACAATCACAGTATTTTTAAATGATCATTAATAGAAACATCGATGTAGTGTCAAAGCTATCGAGGCCTTAAATTATGGCCAATTGGCAGAGTGATTATCTATCAATAAACAAATTCATATGATAACAGCTAGCGTATTATCGGAGATCCTATTTCTGATAATTAAGTAGAATCACTATTCAGGAACATTGCTCCTACTCTAATTTACCATTATTACCTTTTGATCTCTAACATACTTACCAATGTGGTTCCTAAATTTAAAAATTTAAAAAAAAAACCCAAGCGAGTTGGAGAAGATCTAGAAGTATAAAAGATCGACTGGTTCATAGTCATCTGACCAAACCTTCAGATAAGAAGTCCAAATCCATAGGCTCATCACCATGTGGCAAGTGCAAAGCCTGTATTCATATGGTCCCCACAGAACATTTCTGTGACAAGTTCGGTAAGAAATGGCCAATCTCTCCAAAGATCACCTGTACAACCGTGGGAACCGTTTATCAGCTAGAATGCCCATGCCATAAAATATATGTAGGCAAAACTACCAGACCTTTGAAGGTCAGAATTCTTGAGCATATTGGAAGCATACGCAACGCTAAAAAAGATACTTCCAATTTCAAAACTCTACAGCCTGTAGCGAGACATTTTCTTAACTGTCACAATAGTGATCCAAAGGGTCTCAAGGCGTATGGCCTGAGACACATCCAACTGGGGATACGTGGCGGTGACTTAGATCAAGAATTACTTCGTTTTGAGACTAAAATGATCTTTCTTCTTGACAGTTTACATCCCAATGGACTAAATGAGTTCAACAGCTACAAACCTTTTTTAGGATAAGGATCCCTTAGATAACATCTAATATAGCCATTGAGGCCTTAAATTATGGCCAATTGGCAGAGTGATTATCTATCAATAAACAAATTCATATGATAACAGCTAGCGTATTATCGGAGATCCTATTTCTGATAATTAAGTAGAATCACTATTCAGGAACATTGCTCCTACTCTAATTTACCATTATTACCTTTTGATCTCTAACATACTTACCAATGTGGTCCCTAAATTTACAGCCATACTAGAGATTGGGGATATGCCTGCTTAGTACTATCTTTTGCTCCTTGCAATAATTCACTATATGTGGTCATAAAAATTCTCGTGGCACATATTATACTATACCCTTAACTTTATGACAATTCAGGATCACTCTAATATTAAATTGCATCTATCCATATTATCATCAATAAGATCAAATTTAAGATCATGACCATTTGATACCTTGGAATAATGATGTGGTCTTCACACCTCGAGTGTCTAATATATCTGTCACTGCAGTCATCAATTCTCATCAGTTCAAATGAATTTTGGGATAATTCCGAATTAACAAATCAGATATCTATATGATATTTACATGACAATAACCAACTAAACCTCGCATAAGGTTCCGATTAATGGACCTCACTTTCACTGATCAATGATTTTCACTACTTTCCTTCACTGTCTCTTTCCAGCCAATTTAACAGTTTGTATGCACTTTGATTTTAGTCACGTATTTATCTACCCACACCCTCACACTGATTGCTGTGGACTTTTTCCCTCTCCCCCTTCCCCCTGTCCCTCCCTTTCTGTCCCCCCATCACTCTTATATAGCACAATCACGATTCATTTTAAGGGGGTCTTATCTGGTAACAAAAAGTTCTATTCCCTCTTTATCCCATTTTCCTCACCCTTCGATACACCTCTGTACATGAACTCTATTTTCACATGGTTATATTACCCCACCACTATATTGCGCACGTTCTCTTCCTTTTTTTCACACTGGATTCCCATATGGGCATAATTTCCATTATAACTAATTTTTCCTTATATACAGTAAGGACCATATACCTAATATTTCTGACACAGTTCAAAATACACACTAACAGTAACATGACCACAGCCCTTATACATAGAAGCTGTCAACAAGCAGTGGGAGGGAATATCTTAATTTTTGGGAATAACCCGATGCATTAAGTAGTCAAATCTAGGATTGAATTACAAGGGTATATACATTTATTGTTATCCTGCAGGATCACACGGTATATATACCGTAGGGTGATGCTGACATGGAATCTGCTGGCCAACAACAATATTATCAGCAGGGAAAAGGGGTACAATCTGAGCCACACAAGTAAGTGAAAGAATCACATCAGGGGTATCTAAAAATACATCTTTTTATTCTAAGATAACATACTTAATAATCGAGCATGTTCATAATTACATGATAGAAGGGATTTTTATGATTAACAGCGTCTGTGAATGATTCTTGATTACTAACTGTTGCCATGGAGATCAAAACATCCCATGACCAGCGGGAGGATCATACGACCACTGAGGTGGAAGTAATGGTATATATGGGCTTATATATTATACATAGTACTGGGAGGTGCAGGCATGGAATATGTATGCCAGCAATAAGAACAACAGCATGATCACCTTCATACTATGTGAGACGGACCACAATTCACGTCATCGCAATCAGACGAATTAACGATCTCAGATAGCAAGATACATATCCTTCCTCTTCAATAGAGCATAAGAAAAAAGATCATGTAATTATAACTATACAGGGGAAGGGGTCTCTTCACTAATAATGTCCGTGAATGCAGTACAGCTACGAGCTGTCACCATGGAGATCCAGACATCCCGCGATTGGCCACCCTGATCACGTGACCGCAGATACAGCACAACGATTGGCTAGTCGGCACATGTGACGAAGGAAAGCATACCTATTGGACAATGCTGAAAGCTTAAATATTATGCCAGGAGAGGCATTCGGGTTCAGCCCTGACGAAGCTGTCAGAGTAACGGCGGAACACGCGTGTGGGCAGCGTGTGTCCGCGTGTACGTTCTATGTCCTCGCTCACTAAATAATTTAAATGCATAACCAGTTCTGACTTAGTTGAAAGACCACTACCTGATAGCACCTGTAGTATTGTATAAGTAGACTGATGGAATAATTTATGATAGAGATTCATGTTCTTTCTACTGCTCAGGAATAATGCAATCAGTGCAAGATTACTTTAAACATGTTCTGATACAATCTAATGAAAGGACTCCTACTGTCTGAATTTAGCAGATACGTGCTGCATACTTACTTTTACACAATAGACAGAGAGAATACTAAATGAGATAGATGTGTACTCCTCTTGGTGCTTTCTGATAGTAATCAGCATGTGCTGATATAACCTATTAAAAGGATATTAACTGCCTTAATTTAAGCATATTCATGCCACACACTCATACCAGGGAATAGACTTTGACAAACAGTACTGTGAATAGTAAACATATGGGGATGCTACAATGTATCACATCTAATCATAGTGGTCACCTGGTAGCCAGGAAGAAACACTTATGATACAAATTGAACAACTGTAAACATAATAACTGTATCAATGTTAACCTGAACCTGTGCTATTTGACAAACAGCTAATCCATACAATTCAGTGTGCTTGGTATTTCTTTAATAAATAAGCTGGTAAAGCATAAATTGTTATTTACATCTGCTTGGCTATCCCTAATTATAAAGGGACACGATTTACAGCCATAATGAGACGCTTTCCCCTAGTAGGATAATAATATCTGATATAACCAAACTAATTTGACAAATAGCTATTTAATTACAATAGCGACACGCAGGAAGGAGGACGCTATTGACCCTCCCATTTTTTCGCCTCATATAATGACTATATGCTTTACTAAAGCCACAATTGGTTTGTTCTAATTATAATCCCTAGGACACACCAATAGACCACATTTTACTGGCATCATTTATTACTGCCATCAGCACACAAACACTGCCTGATGTTAATAATGCACCGATTTTCATGCAGATGAATCCAATCTCTCGTATCTATGAACATTCCTTGGAAAGCTTAAGAAGGACGTATTTAAACAACTGATATACACACAGTGATTTATAGTCTCTCTCAACAAGGTCCTCTCTCCCCCTTTTTGTCTGTACACAGAACAATAGACAGATAGCACTGATAGTTAGATATTATATCATACTTGCTGTCTGAATTATAATGTCAGCTGTCAATATTTTAATACGAATGAAACAGCTTTGACACTACATCGATGTTTCTATTAATGATCATTTAAAAATACAGTGATTGTTTGCACACAACTAGTATCAGACTGGTGTAAGATTGAGAGCAATATTATATAACAGGACACAAGAATTAACACGCGGACACATTTTTTAATCTTTAATCACATTTATCATTTCAATTGCACTTGTGGTATATGTTGTACATGTCTCAATTTTAACCTCTATGTTTCGTCTATACTCGTAGTTTGTGTGTTTGTTATTGTCACACTATTTTAAATTGACTGCAATAAAAGTTAAATTTTAGATAATAATTTTTGAAAATAAAGTGACAATTAGGTCACTCTCATTCTTGTGCATCAACAATACAGCCTTTTTTCTCCTTTTACCTTGTCTATTCACCTCAGCTGTAGTTGGTAGCACCCCCGACATTAACAGTATATATCTATAATGAATAGGGGTTATTCTTGGAGCACTGTGTTCCAAATCATGCACTAATTAATAGCGAGCGTGCAGATACAATCCCATCTCTCTGTATCTTACTGGTAAACCACCAGTTTCCTATCACAGTATCTAGCACCCCACATTGTTAGGATTAATTCAGCATTAGACTCAATTCCTCTAAGGAACCAATATACCTCTCCTGTGTCAAAATGTCGACATTTAGTCTAACAAAAGACTTAGAAAACAGAAGAGATAAACTTAAAAAAGACATGGACTCGGTTTTCAATATGAATCCCGATTCCCAACTTACCAATGACCCTAATTGGTCAGATGACTTATACAGTTTAAAAATAGCTCTGATGAAACAGAATAAAACAAGTTGGAATAGGAGTACTTTTGATAATTATCTTAAACACAATCTGATTCCACGCGGCCTTAGGCCTAAACTATTTCCAGCATTTGAACTCGCAACGGACGGTTTGAAGAGAGAATGGGAAGGTGTCCTCACTAACTGTTCTAAAGAACTAATCAAAATTCTGATGAAACATGATGAACTCGTACTCACTCAATTAAATAATGAGATTTCATCACTGAGTGAGAGACTCAAACACTTTGATCATTGGAAGCTTTCCAACAGAAGTATGATAAGTTTAAGAAGGACATTGAGGAACATGAAAAAGAGATCATAGAGAGGAAACGTTGCAAATTTCAACGCGATACGACAGATTACGCCTCAAATAGGGTTTATAAATGGAATACCCCAATGCAAAGGAATAGGCCTACATATTCATCTAACTATTCAACATCTGAAGCGGAATCCTCAGAAGGGGAGAACTCAACAGGCGGCTATGGTGGGAGGCCCTTTAGACGTGATTTTTTAGGAAGAGGCCAGAAACACTCACGGCTACATACAGATACAGAAGGAGAAAGACCAGGCGGAGCTCGGGGAGGAAGAAGAAAAAGGGACTCCCTAGATTGGAGAGAAGAACCCAGGGAGAGGAGGAGATACAAATAACTCACTCCGGACTATCTGAAAGTGAGATATTGGATGACCTCAGAATCATTAATCTAACGGATAAAAATCTGACAACCGAACAGATTTCTGTCCTGAGTAAAGGTCTATCCTTCTCACCAACACAGACTATGGATAGGTTCGAATGTGAAAAAGATCTGCAATTATTTATCAGAAAGATCCTTCTCAAGAAATTTTTCATTAATCAAGAACTCCAAAAAGAGATATCTGGGAGAAACTTTACTGATGCAGATGATCTAACAGCTTTACAAATCTTGGAAGAACTATCTAATGAATCAGCTGCGGCGGCAGTATCCCAAGACAACATCAGGAATAAATCAATAATTAGATCAAAGTCTAAGTTCTTTCCCGATACCAGCATCTGTCCCCAAGTGGAAGTGTTTCAGAAACTAGTCTCCAAGGACTTGGATCGTTTATTCAGTCGCCACAAATGTTATGATGACAATCTGAGTCTACTGGAACGATCTGCCTTAGATGAAATATCCAGATGGCAAGACACTATAGTCAAACCCTCGGATAAAGGGGGTAACATAGTCTTATGGCCAATGAATATGTATCTGGATGAGTTGAACAAACAACTTAATGATGCTAGTTGTTATAAACGACTTAGCTTCAATCCCACAACTAAATTTCTGGGCCAATATAATATCATGATTCAAAGTGCCTCTGATAATGGAATCATTGATAAAAAAGATTTTGATTTCCTAACAGTGGCCAAACCTAAGACCCCCACCATGTATCTATTACCTAAGGTACACAAAGATGAAAAGAAACCACCTGGCAGACCCATTCTGTCAGGAGTTGGAAGTCTAACTGAAAAAGTGAGCATCTTTGTTGATTATCATCTCCGCAAACATGTTATTGCATTACCCTCCTACATACGCGACACAATGGAAGTATTGAATCGCCTAAACAATCTCAGTGTCAACCCAGGAGTGTGGTTAGCCACGTGCAATGTGGAGAGCCTCTACACCAGTATCATACATGATAAGGGGATTGCCGCTACGAAATACTTTCTAAGTATGGAGACCCAGAACGAATTGAGTGATTTCCTCATTGAACTATTGGAATTCATTCTCCTTAAGAACTACTTTACTTGTAATGAGTACCACTACCTCCAGGTGAGGGGCACCGCTATGGGGACGGCGTGTGCCCCTACGTATGCCAACCTCTACCTGGGGTGGTGGGAAAGAGAAGTGGTATTCCAGGAAACTCTAGAAAAATACACAGACAATATATTGATATATCTTAGATATATCGATGATATATTGATACTGTGGGAGGGGCCACTAAAAACATTGAAGGAATTTATTGCAATCCTTAACGTCAATGATCTTAACCTCAAATTAACCCTAGAGGCCAGCCAAACCTCCATCAATTTCCTCGACATCTCCATACACATTGATGATGAAGGGAATATTTCGACTGATTTGTTTAGGAAACCTACAGCGACAAACAGTGTCCTCCACTCAGGTAGTTCTCACCTTCCAGCCACCATTCGAGCCATACCTAAGGGAGAACTACTGAGGATTAAAAGGAATTGCTCTACTGAGGAGGCCTTTCATGTCAGACAGAATGAATTGAGCAAACGCCTCCAGACAAGAGGTTATAGTAAGAGACTTCTCAATCGGACGATTAGAGAAGTGAGCAGTTATGAACGAGACACCTTACTGAAACCCAAACAAAAATCATCTCAAGAAGAACCCATAAGATTTGTTGGTACTTTTAATGTCCAATGGAAAGGGATTATGAACAGTCTGCAAAAGCATTGGCCCATTCTCCAAACAGACAATGATTTATCTTTATTCTTACCAAAAAAAACCCAAGCGAGTTGGAGAAGATCTAGAAGTATAAAAGATCAACTGGTTCATAGTCATCTGACCAAACCTTCAGATAAGAAGTCCAAATCCATAGGCTCATCACCATGTGGCAAGTGCAAAGCCTGTATTCATATGGTCCCCACAGAACATTTCTGTGACAAGTTCGGTAAGAAATGGCCAATCTCTCCAAAGATCACCTGTACAACCGTGGGAACCGTTTATCAGCTAGAATGCCCATGCCATAAAATATATGTAGGCAAAACTACCAGACCTTTGAAGTTCAGAATTCTTGAGCATATTGGAAGCATACGCAACGCTAAAAAAGATACTTCCAATTTCAAAACTCTACAGCCTGTAGCGAGACATTTTCTTAACTGTCACAATAGTGATCCAAAGGGTCTCAAGGCGTATGGCCTGAGACACATCCAACTAGGGATACGTGGCGGTGACTTAGATCAAGAATTACTTCGTTTTGAGACTAAAATGATCTTTCTTCTTGACAGTTTACATCCCAATGGACTAAATGAGTTCAACAGCTACAAACCTTTTTTTAGGATAAGGATCCCTTAGATAACATCTAATATAGCTATTGAGGCCTTAAATTATGGCCAATTGGCAGAGTGATTATCTATCAATAAACAAATTCATATGATAACAGCTAGCGTATTATCGGAGATCCTATTTCTGATAATTAAGTAGAATCACTATTCAGGAACATTGCTCCTACTCTAATTTACCATTATTACCTCTTGATCTCTAACATACTTACCAATGTGGTCCCTAAATTTACAGCCATACTAGAGATTGGGGATATGCCTGCTTAGTACTATCTTTTGCTCCTTGCAATAATTCACTATATGTGGTCATAAAAATTCTCGTGGCACATATTATACTATACCCTTAACTTTATGACAATTCAGGATCACTCTAATATTAAATTGCATCTATCCATATTATCATCAATAAGATCAAAT
Source organism: Pseudophryne corroboree (assembly GCF_028390025.1). NCBI lineage: Eukaryota > Metazoa > Chordata > Amphibia > Anura > Myobatrachidae > Pseudophryne > Pseudophryne corroboree. Next base: position 212,032,590 of record NC_086451.1, read on the forward strand.
TTAAGATCATGACCATTTGATACCTTGGAATAATGATGTGGTCTTCACACCTCGAGTGTCTAATATATCTGTCACTGCAGTCATCAATTCTCATCAGTTCAAATGAATTTTGGGATAATTCCGAATTAACAAATCATATATCTATATGATATTTACATGACAATAACCAACTAAACCTCGCATAAGGTTCCGATTAATGGACCTCACTTTCACTGATCAATGATTTTCACTACTTTCCTTCACTGTCTCTTTCCAGCCAATTTAACAGTTTGTATGCACTTTGATTTTAGTCACGTATTTATCTACCCACACCCTCACACTGATTGCTGTGGACTTTTTCCCTCTCCCCCTTCCCCCTGTCCCTCCCTTTCTGTCCCCCCATCACTCTTATATAGCACAATCACGATTCATTTTAAGGGGGTCTTATCTGGTAACAAAAAGTTCTATTCCCTCTTTATCCCATTTTCCTCACCCTTCGATACACCTCTGTACATGAACTCTATTTTCACAGGGTTATATTACCCCACCACTATATTGCGCACGTTCTCTTCCTTTTTTTCACACTGGATTCCCATATGGGCATAATTTCCATTATAACTAATTTTTCCTTATATACAGTAAGGACCATATACCTAATATTTCTGACACAGTTCAAAATACACACTAACAGTAACATGACCACAGCCCTTATACATAGAAGCTGTCAACAAGCAGTGGGAGGGAATATCTTAATTTTTGGGAATAACCCGATGCATTAAGTAGTCAAATCTAGGATTGAATTACAAGGGTATATACATTTATTGTTATCCTGCAGGATCACACGGTATATATACCATAGGGTGATGCTGACATGGAATCTGCAGGCCAACAACAATATTATCAGCAGGGAAAAGGGGTACAATCTGAGCCACACAAGTAAGTGAAAGAATCACATCAGGGGTATCTAAAAATACATCTTTTTATTCTAAGATAACATACTTAATAATCGAGCATGTTCATAATTACATGATAGAAGGGATTTTTATGATTAACAGCGTCTGTGAATGATTCTTGATTACTAACTGTTGCCATGGAGATCAAAACATCCCATGACCAGCGGGAGGATCATACGACCACTGAGGTGGAAGTAATGGTATATATGGGCTTATATATTATACATAGTACTGGGAGGTGCAGGCATGGAATATGTATGCCAGCAATAAGAACAACAGCATGATCACCTTCATACTATGTGAGACGGACCACAATTCACGTCATCGCAATCAGACGAATTAACGATCTCAGATAGCAAGATACATATCCTTCCTCTTCAATATAGCATAAGAAATAAGATCATGTAATTATAACTATACTGGGGAAGGGGTTTCTTCACTAATAATGTCCGTGAATGCAGTACAGCTACGAGCTGTCACCATGGAGATCCAGACATCCCGCGATTGGCCACCCTGATCACGTGACCGCCGATACAGCACAACGATTGGCTAGTCGGCACATGTGACGAAGGAAAGCATACCTATTGGACAATGCTGAAAGCTTAAATATTATGCCAGGAGAGGCATTCGGGTTCAGCCCTGACGAAGCTGTCAGAGTAACGGCGGAACACGCGTGTGGGCAGCGTGTGTCCGCGTGTACGTTCTATGTCCTCGCTCACTAAATAATTTAAATGCATAACCAGTTCTGACTTAGTTGAAAGACCACTACCTGATAGCACCTGTAGTATTGTATAAGTAGACTGATGGAATAATTTATGGTAGAGATTCATGTTCTTTCTACTGCTCAGGAATAATGCAATCAGTGCAAGATTACTTTATACTTTAAACATGTTCTGATACAATCTAATGAAAGGACTCCTACTGTCTGAATTTAGCAGATACGTGCTGCATACTTACTTTTACACAATAGACAGAGAGAATACTAAATGAGAAAGATGTGTACTCCTCTTGGTGCTTTCTGATAGTAATCAGCATGTGCTAATATAACCTATTAAAAGGATATTAACTTCCTTAATTTAAGCAGATTCATGCCACACACTCATACCAGGGAATAGACTTTGACAAACAGTACTGTGAATAGTAAATATATGGGGATGCTACAATGTATCACATCTAATCATAGTGGTCACCTGGTAGCCAGGAGGAAACACTTATGATACAAATTGAACAACTGTAAACATAATAACTGTATCAATGTTAACCTGAACCTGTGCTATTTGACAAACAGCTAATCCATACAATTCAGTGTGCTTGGTATTTCTTTAATAAATAAGCTGGTAAAGCATAAATTGTTATTTACATCTGCTTGGCTATCCCTAATTATAAAGGGACACGATTTACAGCCATAATGAGACGCTTTCCCCTAGTAGGATAATAATATCTGATATAACCAAACTAATTTGACAAATAGCTATTTAATTACAATAGCGACACGCAGGAAGGAGGACGCTATTGACCCTCCCATTTTTTCGCCTCATATGATGACTATATGCTTTACTAAAGCCACAATGGGTTTGTTCTAATTATAATCCCTAGGACACACCAATAGACCACATTTTACTGGCATCATTTATTACTGCCATCAGCACACAAACACTGCCTGATGTTAATAATGCACCGATTTTCAGGCAGATGAATCCAATCTCTCGTATCTATGAATATTCCTTGGAAAGCTTAAGAAGGACGTATTTAAACAACTGATATACACACAGTGATTTATAGTCTCTCTCAACAAGGTCCTCTCTCCCCCTTTTTGTCTGTACACAGAACAATAGACAGATAGCACTGATAGTTAGATATTATATCATACTTGCTGTCTGAATTATAATGTCAGCTGTCAATATTTTAATACGAATGAAACAGCTTTGACACTACATCGATGTTTCTATTAATGATCATTTAAAAATACAGTGATTGTTTGCACACAACTAGTATCAGACTGGTGTAAGATTGAGAGCAATATTATATAACAGGACACAAGAATTAACACGCGGACACAGTTTTTAATCTTTAATCACATTTATCATTTCAATTGCACTTGTGGTATATGTTGTACATGTCTCAATTTTAACCTCTATGTTTCGTCTATACTCGTAGTTTGTGTGTTTGTTATTGTCACACTATTTTAAATTGACTGCAATAAAAGTTAAATTTTAGATAATAATTTTTGAAAATATAGTGACAATTAGGTCACTCTCATTCTTGTGCATCAACAATACAGCCTTTTTTCTCCTTTTTCCTTGTCTATTCACCTCAGCTGTAGTTGGTAGCACCCCCGACATTAACAGTATATATCTATAATGAATAGGGGTTATTCTTGGAGCACTGTGTTCCAAATTATGCACTAATAAATAGCGAGCGTGCAGATACAATCCCATTTCTCTGTATCTTACTGGTAAACCACCAGTTTCCTATCACAGTATCTAGCACCCCACATTGTTAGGATTAATTCAGCATTAGACTCAATTCCTCTAAGGAACCAATATACCTCTCCTGTGTCAAAATGTCGACATTTAGTCTAACAAAAGACTTAGAAAACAGAAGAGATAAACTTAAAAAAGACATGGACTCGGTTTTCAATATGAATCCCGATTCCCAACTTACCAATGACCCTAATTGGTCAGATGACTTATACAGTTTAAAAATAGCTCTGATGAAACAGAATAAAACAAGTTGGAATAGGAGTACTTTTGATAATTATCTTAAACACAATCTGATTCCACGCGGCCTTAGGCCTAAACTATTTCCAGCATTTGAACTCGCAATGGAGGGTTTGAAGAGAGAATGGGAAGGTGTCCTCACTAACTGTTCTAAAGAACTAATCAAAATTCTGATGAAGCATGATGAACTCGTACTCACTCAATTAAATAATGAGATTTCATCACTGAGTGAGAGACTCAAACACTTTGAATCATTGGAAGCTTTCCAACAGAAGTATGATAAGTTTAAGAAGGACATTGAGGAACATGAAAAAGAGATCATAGAGAGGAAACGTCGCAAATTTCAACGCGATAAGACAGATTACGCCTCAAATAGGGTTTATAAATGGAATACCCCAATGCAAAGGATTAGGCCTACATATTCATCTAACTATTCAACATCTGACGCGGAATCCTCAGAAGGGGAGAACTCAACAGGCGGCTATGGTGGGAGGCCCTTTAGACGTGATTTTTTAGGAAGAGGCCAGAAACACTCACGGCTACATACAGATACAGAAGGAGAAAGACCAGGCGGAGCTCGGGGAGGAAGAAGAAAAAGGGACTCCCTAGATTGGAGAGAAGAACCCAGGGAGAGGAGGAGATACAAATAACTCACTCCGGACTATCTGAAAGTGAGATATTGGATGACCTCAGAATCATTAATCTAACAGATAAAAATCTGACAACCGAACAGATTTCTGTCCTGAGTAAAGGTCTATCCTTCTCACCAACACAGACTATGGATAGGTTCGAATGTGAAAAAGATCTGCAATTATTTATCAGAAAGATCCTTCTCAAGAAATTTTTCATTAATCAAGAACTCCAAAAAGAGATATCTGGGAGAAACTTTACTGATGCAGATGATCTAACAGCTTTACAAATCTTGGAAGAACTATCTAATGAATCAGCTGCAGCGGCAGTATCCCAAGACAACATCAGGAATAAATCAATAATTAGATCAAAGTCTAAGTTCTTTCCCGATACCAGCATCTGTCCCCAAGTGGAAGTGTTTCAGAAACTAGTCTCCAAGGACTTGGATCGTTTATTCAGTCGCCACAAATTTATGATGACAATCTGAGTCTACTGGAACGATCTGCCTTAGATGAAATAAACAGATGGCAAGACACTATAGTCAAACCCTCGGATAAAGGGGGTAACATAGTCTTATGGCCAATGAATATGTATCTGGATGAGTTGAACAAACAACTTAATGATGCTAGTTGTTATAAACGACTTAGCTTCAATCCCACAACTAAATTTCTGGGCCAATATAATATCATGATTCAAAGTGCCTCTGATAATGGAATCATTGATAAAAAAGATTTTGATTTCCTAACAGTGGCCAAACCTAAGACCCCCACCATGTATCTATTACCTAAGGTACACAAAGATGAAAAGAAACCACCTGGCAGACCCATTCTGTCAGGAGTTGGAAGTCTAACTGAAAAAGCGAGCATCTTTGTTGATTATCATCTCCGCAAACATGTTATTGCATTACCCTCCGACATACGCGACACAATGGAAGTATTGAATCGCCTAAACAATCTCAGTGTCAACCCAGGAGTGTGGTTAGCCACGTGCGATGTGGAGAGCCTCTACACCAGTATCATACATGATAAGGGGATTGCCGCTACGAAATACTTTCTAAGTATGGAGACCCAGAACGAATTGAGTGATTTCCTCATTGAACTATTGGAATTCATTCTCCTTAAGAACTACTTTACTTGTAATGAGTACCACTACCTCCAGGTGAGGGGCACCGCTATGGGGACGGCGTGTGCCCCTACGTATGCCAACCTCTACCTGGGGTGGTGGGAAAGAGAAGTGGTATTCCAGGAAACTCTAGAAAAATACACAGACAATATATTGATATATCTTAGATATGTCGATGATATATTGATACTGTGGGAGGGGCCACTAAAAACATTGAAGGAATGTATTGCAATCCTTAATGTCAATGATCTTAACCTCAAATTAACCCTAGAGGCCAGCCAAACCTCCATCAATTTCCTCGACATCTCCATACACATTGATGATGAAGGGAATATTTCGACTGATTTGTTTAGGAAACCTACAGCGACAAACAGTGTCCTCCACTCAGGTAGTTCTCACCTTCCAGCCACCATTCGAGCCATACCTAAGGGAGAACTACTGAGGATTAAAAGGAATTGCTCTACTGAGGAGGCCTTTCATGTCAGACAGAATGAATTGAGCAAACGCCTCCAGACAAGAGGTTATAGTAAGAGACTTCTCAATCGGACGATTAGAGAAGTGAGCAGTTATGAACGAGACACCTTACTGAAACCCAAACAAAAATCATCTCGAGAAGAACCCATAAGATTTGTTGGTACTTTTAATGTCCAATGGAAAGGGATTATGAACAGTCTGCAAAAGCATTGGCCCTTTCTCCAAACAGACAATGATTTATCTTTAGTCTTACCAAAAAAAAACCCAAGCGAGTTGGAGAAGATCTAGAAGTATAAAATATCGACTGGTTCATAGTCATCTGACCAAACCTTCAGATAAGAAGTCCAAATCCATAGGCTCATCACCATGTGGCAAGTGCAAAGCCTGTATTCATATGGTCCCCACAGAACATTTCTGTGACAAGTTCGGTAAGAAATGGCCAATCTCTCCAAAGATCACCTGTACAACCGTGGGAACCGTTTATCAGCTAGAATGCCCATGCCATAAAATATATGTAGGCAAAACTACCAGACCTTTGAAGGTCAGAATTCTTGAGCATATTGGAAGCATACGCAACGCTAAAAAAGATACTTCCAATTTCAAAACTCTACAGCCTGTAGCGAGACATTTTCTTAACTGTCACAATAGTGATCCAAAGGGTCTCAAGGCGTATGGCCTGTGACACATCCAACTGGGGATACGTGGCGGTGACTTAGATCAAGAATTACTTCGTTTTGAGACTAAAATGATCTTTCTTCTTGACAGTTTACATCCCAATGGACTAAATGAGTTCAACAGCTACAAACCTTTTTTAGGATAAGGATCCCTTAGATAACATCTAATATAGCTATTGAGGCCTTAAATTATGGCCAATTGGCAGAGTGATTATCTATCAATAAACAAATTCATATGATAACAGCTAGCGTATTATCGGAGATCCTATTTCTGATAATTAAGTAGAATCACTATTCAGGAACATTGCTCCTACTCTAATTTACCATTATTACCTTTTGATCTCTAACATACTTACCAATGTGGTCCCTAAATTTACAGCCATACTAGAGATTGGGGATATGCCTGCTTAGTACTATCTTTTGCTCCTTGCAATAATTCACTATATGTGGTCATAAAAATTCTCGTGGCACATATTATACTATACCCTTAACTTTATGACAATTCAGGATCACTCTAATATTAAATTGCATCTATCCATATTATCATCAATAAGATCAAATTTAAGATCATGACCATTTGATACCTTGGAATAATGATGTGGTCTTCACACCTCGAGTGTCTAATATATCTGTCACTGCAGTCATCAATTCTCATCAGTTCAAATGAATTTTGGGATAATTCCGAATTAACAAATCAGATATCTATATGATATTTACATGACAATAACCAACTAAACCTCGCATAAGGTTCCGATTAATGGACCTCACTTTCACTGATCAATGATTTTCACTACTTTCCTTCACTGTCTCTTTCCAGCCAATTTAACAGTTTGTATGCACTTTGATTTTAGTCACGTATTTATCTACCCACACCCTCACACTGATTGCTGTGGACTTTTTCCCTCTCCCCCTTCCCCCTGTCCCTCCCTTTCTGTCCCCCCATCACTCTTATATAGCACAATCACGATTCATTTTAAGGGGGTCTTATCTGGTAACAAAAAGTTCTATTCCCTCTTTATCCCATTTTCCTCACCCTTCGATACACCTCTGTACATGAACTCTATTTTCACAGGGTTATATTACCCCACCACTATATTGCGCACGTTCTCTTCCTTTTTTTCACACTGGATTCCCATATGGGCATAATTTCCATTATAACTAATTTTTCCTTATATACAGTAAGGACCATATACCTAATATTTCTGACACAGTTCAAAATACACACTAACAGTAACATGACCACAGCCCTTATACATAGAAGCTGTCAACAAGCAGTGGGAGGGAATATCTTAATTTTTGTGAATAACCCGATGCATTAAGTAGTCAAATCTAGGATTGAATTACAAGGGTATATACATTTATTGTTATCCTGCAGGATCACACGGTATATATACCATAGGGTGATGCTGACATGGAATCTGCAGGCCAACAACAATATTATCAGCAGGGAAAAGGGGTACAATCTGAGCCACACAAGTAAGTGAAAGAATCACATCAGGGGTATCTAAAAATACATCTTTTTATTCTAAGATAACATACTTAATAATCGAGCATGTTCATAATTACATGATAGAAGGGATTTTTATGATTAACAGCGTCTGTGAATGATTCTTGATTACTAACTATTGCCATGGAGATCAAAACATCCCATGACCAGCGGGAGGATCATACGACTACTGTGGTGGAAGTAATGGTATATATAGGCTTATATATTATACATAGTACTGGGAGGTGCAGGCATGGAATATGTATGCCAGCAATAAGAACAACAGCATGATCACCTTCATACTATGTGAGACGGACCACAATTCACGTCATCGCAATCAGACGAATTAACGATCTCAGATAGCAAGATACATATCCTTCCTCTTCAATAGAGCATAAGAAATAAGATCATGTAATTATAACTATACAGGGGAAGGGGTTTCTTCACTAATAATGTCCGTGAATGCAGTACAGCTACGAGCTGTCACCATGGAGATCCAGACATCCCGCGATTGGCCACCCTGATCACGTGACCGCCGATACAGCACAACGATTGGCTAGTCGGCACATGTGACGAAGGAAAGCATACCTATTGGACAATGCTGAAAGCTTAAATATTATGCCAGGAGAGGCATTCGGGTTCAGCCCTGACGAAGCTGTCAGAGTAACGGCGGAACACGCGTGTGGGCAGCGTGTGTCCGCGTGTACGTTCTATGTCCTCGCTCACTAAATAATTTAAATGCATAACCAGTTCTGACTTAGTTGAAAGACCACTACCTGATAGCACCTGTAGTATTGTATAAGTAGACTGATGGAATAATTTATGATAGAGATTCATGTTCTTTTTACTGCTCAGGAATAATGCAATCAGTGCAAGATTACTTTAAACATGTTCTGATACAATCTAATGAAAGGACTCCTACTGTCTGAATTTAGCAGATACGTGCTGCATACTTACTTTTACACAATAGACAGAGAGAATACTAAATGAGATAGATGTGTACTCCTCTTGGTGCTTTCTGATAGTAATCAGCATGTGCTAATATAACCTATTAAAAGGATATTAACTTCCTTAATTTAAGCAGATTCATGCCACACACTCATACCAGGGAATAGACTTTGACAAACAGTACTGTGAATAGTAAATATATGGGGATGCTACAATGTATCACATCTAATCATAGTGGTCACCTGGTAGCCAGGAGGAAACACTTATGATACAAATTGAACAACTGTAAACATAATAACTGTATCAATGTTAACCTGAACCTGTGCTATTTGACAAACAGCTAATCCATACAATTCAGTGTGCTTGGTATTTCTTTAATAAATAAGCTGGTAAAGCATAAATTGTTATTTACATCTGCTTGGCTATCCCTAATTATAAAGGGACACGATTTACAGCCATAATGAGACGCTTTCCCCTAGTAGGATAATAATATCTGATATAACCAAACTAATTTGACAAATAGCTATTTAATTACAATAGCGACACGCAGGAAGGAGGACGCTATTGACCCTCCCATTTTTTCGCCTCATATAATGACTATATGCTTTACTAAAGCCACAATGGGTTTGTTCTAATTATAATCCCTAGGACACACCAATAGACCACATTTTACTGGCATCATTTATTACTGCCATCAGCACACAAACACTGCCTGATGTTAATAATGCACCGATTTTCAGGCAGATGAATCCAATCTCTCGTATCTATGAATATTCCTTGGAAAGCTTAAAGGGGGGTACTCACGGAGCGATATTCTAAGCAATCTGACTAGATTGCTTAGAATATCGGCAGGATCGCTCCGTGTGTAGCCCCCTCGGCGATAGCGATGCGCGGCCCCGCACATCGCTATCGCCGCTGCTAGATTGGCCTGCATGCAGGCCAATCTAGCGGGTCGCTCACTTCACCCGCTGGGTGAAGTGAGCGGCCCCCCCGTCTCCCCCCGCACGCTCAGCACAGATCGCGCTGTGCTGAGCGGCAGGAGAGATGTGTGCTGAGCGGTTCGCTCAGCACGCATCTCTCCTTGATCGGCCCGTGAGTACTGGGCTTAAGAAGGACGTATTTAAACAACTGATATACACACAGTGATTTATAGTCTCTCTCAACAAGGTCCTCTCTCCCCCTTTTTGTCTGTACACAGAACAATAGACAGATAGCACTGATAGTTAGATATTATATCATACTTGCTGTCTGAATTATAATGTCAGCTGTCAATATTTTAATACGAATGAAACAGCTTTGACACTACATCGATGTTTCTATTAATGATCATTTAAAAATACAGTGATTGTTTGCACACAACTAGTATCAGACTGGTGTAAGATTGAGAGCAATATTATATAACAGGACACAAGAATTAACACGCGGACACAGTTTTTAATCTTTAATCACATTTATCATTTCAATTGCACTTGTGGTATATGTTGTACATGTCTCAATTTTAACCTCTATGTTTCGTCTATACTCGTAGTTTGTGTGTTTGTTATTGTCACACTATTTTAAATTGACTGCAATAAAAGTTAAATTTTAGATAATAATTTTTGAAAATATAGTGACAATTTGGTCACTCTCATTCTTGTGCATCAACAATACAGCCTTTTTTCTCCTTTTTCCTTGTCTATTCACCTCAGCTGTAGTTGGTAGCACCCCCGACATTAACAGTATATATCTATAATGAATAGGGGTTATTCTTGGAGCACTGTGTTCCAAATCATGCACTAATAAATAGCGAGCGTGCAGATACAATCCCATTTCTCTGTATCTTACTGGTAAACCACCAGTTTCCTATCACAGTATCTAGCACCCCACATTGTTAGGATTAATTCAGCATTAGACTCAATTCCTCTAAGGAACCAATATACCTCTCCTGTGTCAAAATGTCGACATTTAGTCTAACAAAAGACTTAGAAAACAGAAGAGATAAACTTAAAAAAGACATGGACTCGGTTTTCAATATGAATCCCGATTCCCAACTTACCAATGACCCTAATTGGTCAGATGACTTATACAGTTTAAAAATAGCTCTGATGAAACAGAATAAAACAAGTTGGAATAGGAGTACTTTTGATAATTATCTTAAACACAATCTGATTCCACGCGGCCTTAGGCCTAAACTATTTCCAGCATTTGAACTCGCAATGGAGGGTTTGAAGAGAGAATGGGAAGGTGTCCTCACTAACTGTTCTAAAGAACTAATCAAAATTCTGATGAAGCATGATGAACTCGTACTCACTCAATTAAATAATGAGATTTCATCACTGAGTGAGAGACTCAAACACTTTGAATCATTGGAAGCTTTCCAACAGAAGTATGATAAGTTTAAGAAGGACATTGAGGAACATGAAAAAGAGATCATAGAGAGGAAACGTCGCAAATTTCAACGCGATAAGACAGATTACGCCTCAAATAGGGTTTATAAATGGAATACCCCAATGCAAAGGAATAGGCCTACATATTCATCTAACTATTCAACATCTGAAGCGGAATCCTCAGAAGGGGAGAACTCAACAGGCGGCTATGGTGGGAGGCCCTTTAGACGTGATTTTTTAGGAAGAGGCCAGAAACACTCACGGCTACATACAGATACAGAAGGAGAAAGACCAGGCGGAGCTCGGGGAGGAAGAAGAAAAAGGGACTCCCTAGATTGGAGAGAAGAACCCAGGGAGAGGAGGAGATACAAATAACTCACTCCGGACTATCTGAAAGTGAGATATTGGATGACCTCAGAATCATTAATCTAACAGATAAAAATCTGACAACCGAACAGATTTCTGTCCTGAGTAAAGGTCTATCCTTCTCACCAACACAGACTATGGATAGGTTCGAATGTGAAAAAGATCTGCAATTATTTATCAGAAAGATCCTTCTCAAGAAATTTTTCATTAATCAAGAACTCCAAAAAGAGATATCTGGGAGAAACTTTACTGATGCAGATGATCTAACAGCTTTACAAATCTTGGAAGAACTATCTAATGAATCAGCTGCAGCGGCAGTATCCCAAGACAACATCAGGAATAAATCAATAATTAGATCAAAGTCTAAGTTCTTTCCCGATACCAGCATCTGTCCCCAAGTGGAAGTGTTTCAGAAACTAGTCTCCAAGGACTTGGATCGTTTATTCAGTCGCCACAAATTTATGATGACAATCTGAGTCTACTGGAACGATCTGCCTTAGATGAAATAAACAGATGGCAAGACACTATAGTCAAACCCTCGGATAAAGGGGGTAACATAGTCTTATGGCCAATGAATATGTATCTGGATGAGTTGAACAAACAACTTAATGATGCTAGTTGTTATAAACGACTTAGCTTCAATCCCACAACTAAATTTCTGGGCCAATATAATATCATGATTCAAAGTGCCTCTGATAATGGAATCATTGATAAAAAAGATTTTGATTTCCTAACAGTGGCCAAACCTAAGACCCCCACCATGTATCTATTACCTAAGGTACACAAAGATGAAAAGAAACCACCTGGCAGACCCATTCTGTCAGGAGTTGGAAGTCTAACTGAAAAAGCGAGCATCTTTGTTGATTATCATCTCCGCAAACATGTTATTGCATTACCCTCCGACATACGCGACACAATGGAAGTATTGAATCGCCTAAACAATCTCAGTGTCAACCCAGGAGTGTGGTTAGCCACGTGCGATGTGGAGAGCCTCTACACCAGTATCATACATGATAAGGGGATTGCCGCTACGAAATACTTTCTAAGTATGGAGACCCAGAACGAATTGAGTGATTTCCTCATTGAACTATTGGAATTCATTCTCCTTAAGAACTACTTTACTTGTAATGAGTACCACTACCTCCAGGTGAGGGGCACCGCTATGGGGACGGCGTGTGCCCCTACGTATGCCAACCTCTACCTGGGGTGGTGGGAAAGAGAAGTGGTATTCCAGGAAACTCTAGAAAAATACACAGACAATATATTGATATATCTTAGATATGTCGATGATATATTGATACTGTGGGAGGGGCCACTAAAAACATTGAAGGAATGTATTGCAATCCTTAATGTCAATGATCTTAACCTCAAATTAACCCTAGAGGCCAGCCAAACCTCCATCAATTTCCTCGACATCTCCATACACATTGATGATGAAGGGAATATTTCGACTGATTTGTTTAGGAAACCTACAGCGACAAACAGTGTCCTCCACTCAGGTAGTTCTCACCTTCCAGCCACCATTCGAGCCATACCTAAGGGAGAACTACTGAGGATTAAAAGGAATTGCTCTACTGAGGAGGCCTTTCATGTCAGACAGAATGAATTGAGCAAACGCCTCCAGACAAGAGGTTATAGTAAGAGACTTCTCAATCGGACGATTAGAGAAGTGAGCAGTTATGAACGAGACACCTTACTGAAACCCAAACAAAAATCATCTCGAGAAGAACCCATAAGATTTGTTGGTACTTTTAATGTCCAATGGAAAGGGATTATGAACAGTCTGCAAAAGCATTGGCCCTTTCTCCAAACAGACAATGATTTATCTTTAGTCTTACCAAAAAAAAACCCAAGCGAGTTGGAGAAGATCTAGAAGTATAAAATATCGACTGGTTCATAGTCATCTGACCAAACCTTCAGATAAGAAGTCCAAATCCATAGGCTCATCACCATGTGGCAAGTGCAAAGCCTGTATTCATATGGTCCCCACAGAACATTTCTGTGACAAGTTCGGTAAGAAATGGCCAATCTCTCCAAAGATCACCTGTACAACCGTGGGAACCGTTTATCAGCTAGAATGCCCATGCCATAAAATATATGTAGGCAAAACTACCAGACCTTTGAAGGTCAGAATTCTTGAGCATATTGGAAGCATACGCAACGCTAAAAAAGATACTTCCAATTTCAAAACTCTACAGCCTGTAGCGAGACATTTTCTTAACTGTCACAATAGTGATCCAAAGGGTCTCAAGGCGTATGGCCTGTGACACATCCAACTGGGGATACGTGGCGGTGACTTAGATCAAGAATTACTTCGTTTTGAGACTAAAATGATCTTTCTTCTTGACAGTTTACATCCCAATGGACTAAATGAGTTCAACAGCTACAAACCTTTTTTAGGATAAGGATCCCTTAGATAACATCTAATATAGCTATTGAGGCCTTAAATTATGGCCAATTGGCAGAGTGATTATCTATCAATAAACAAATTCATATGATAACAGCTAGCGTATTATCGGAGATCCTATTTCTGATAATTAAGTAGAATCACTATTCAGGAACATTGCTCCTACTCTAATTTACCATTATTACCTTTTGATCTCTAACATACTTACCAATGTGGTCCCTAAATTTACAGCCATACTAGAGATTGGGGATATGCCTGCTTAGTACTATCTTTTGCTCCTTGCAATAATTCACTATATGTGGTCATAAAAATTCTCGTGGCACATATTATACTATACCCTTAACTTTATGACAATTCAGGATCACTCTAATATTAAATTGCATCTATCCATATTATCATCAATAAGATCAAATTTAAGATCATGACCATTTGATACCTTGGAATAATGATGTGGTCTTCACACCTCGAGTGTCTAATATATCTGTCACTGCAGTCATCAATTCTCATCAGTTCAAATGAATTTTGGGATAATTCCGAATTAACAAATCAGATATCTATATGATATTTACATGACAATAACCAACTAAACCTCGCATAAGGTTCCGATTAATGGACCTCACTTTCACTGATCAATGATTTTCACTACTTTCCTTCACTGTCTCTTTCCAGCCAATTTAACAGTTTGTATGCACTTTGATTTTAGTCACGTATTTATCTACCCACACCCTCACACTGATTGCTGTGGACTTTTTCCCTCTCCCCCTTCCCCCTGTCCCTCCCTTTCTGTCCCCCCATCACTCTTATATAGCACAATCACGATTCATTTTAAGGGGGTCTTATCTGGTAACAAAAAGTTCTATTCCCTCTTTATCCCATTTTCCTCACCCTTCGATACACCTCTGTACATGAACTCTATTTTCACAGGGTTATATTACCCCACCACTATATTGCGCACGTTCTCTTCCTTTTTTTCACACTGGATTCCCATATGGGCATAATTTCCATTATAACTAATTTTTCCTTATATACAGTAAGGACCATATACCTAATATTTCTGACACAGTTCAAAATACACACTAACAGTAACATGACCACAGCCCTTATACATAGAAGCTGTCAACAAGCAGTGGGAGGGAATATCTTAATTTTTGTGAATAACCCGATGCATTAAGTAGTCAAATCTAGGATTGAATTACAAGGGTATATACATTTATTGTTATCCTGCAGGATCACACGGTATATATACCATAGGGTGATGCTGACATGGAATCTGCAGGCCAACAACAATATTATCAGCAGGGAAAAGGGGTACAATCTGAGCCACACAAGTAAGTGAAAGAATCACATCAGGGGTATCTAAAAATACATCTTTTTATTCTAAGATAACATACTTAATAATCGAGCATGTTCATAATTACATGATAGAAGGGATTTTTATGATTAACAGCGTCTGTGAATGATTCTTGATTACTAACTATTGCCATGGAGATCAAAACATCCCATGACCAGCGGGAGGATCATACGACTACTGTGGTGGAAGTAATGGTATATATAGGCTTATATATTATACATAGTACTGGGAGGTGCAGGCATGGAATATGTATGCCAGCAATAAGAACAACAGCATGATCACCTTCATACTATGTGAGACGGACCACAATTCACGTCATCGCAATCAGACGAATTAACGATCTCAGATAGCAAGATACATATCCTTCCTCTTCAATAGAGCATAAGAAATAAGATCATGTAATTATAACTATACAGGGGAAGGGGTTTCTTCACTAATAATGTCCGTGAATGCAGTACAGCTACGAGCTGTCACCATGGAGATCCAGACATCCCGCGATTGGCCACCCTGATCACGTGACCGCCGATACAGCACAACGATTGGCTAGTCGGCACATGTGACGAAGGAAAGCATACCTATTGGACAATGCTGAAAGCTTAAATATTATGCCAGGAGAGGCATTCGGGTTCAGCCCTGACGAAGCTGTCAGAGTAACGGCGGAACACGCGTGTGGGCAGCGTGTGTCCGCGTGTACGTTCTATGTCCTCGCTCACTAAATAATTTAAATGCATAACCAGTTCTGACTTAGTTGAAAGACCACTACCTGATAGCACCTGTAGTATTGTATAAGTAGACTGATGGAATAATTTATGATAGAGATTCATGTTCTTTTTACTGCTCAGGAATAATGCAATCAGTGCAAGATTACTTTAAACATGTTCTGATACAATCTAATGAAAGGACTCCTACTGTCTGAATTTAGCAGATACGTGCTGCATACTTACTTTTACACAATAGACAGAGAGAATACTAAATGAGATAGATGTGTACTCCTCTTGGTGCTTTCTGATAGTAATCAGCATGTGCTGATATAACCTATTAAAAGGATATTAACTGCCTTAATTTAAGCAGATTCATGCCACACACTCATACCAGGGAATAGACTTTGACAAACAGTACTGTGAATAGTAAACATATGGGGATGCTACAATGTATCACATCTAATCATAGTGGTCACCTGGTAGCCAGGAGGAAACACTTATGATACAAATTGAACAACTGTAAACATAATAACTGTATCAATGTTAACCTGAACCTGTGCTATTTGACAAACAGCTAATCCATACAATTCAGTGTGCTTGGTATTTCTTTAATAAACAAGCTGGTAAAGCATAAATTGTTATTTACATCTGCTTGGCTATCCCTAATTATAAAGGGACACGATTTACAGCCATAATGAGACGCTTTCCCCTAGTAGGATAATAATATCTGATATAACCAAACTAATTTGACAAATAGCTATTTAATTACAATAGCGACACGCAGGAAGGAGGACGCTATTGACCCTCCCATTTTTTCGCCTCATATAATGACTATATGCTTTACTAAAGCCACAATGGGTTTGTTCTAATTATAATCCCTAGGACACACCAATAGACCACATTTTACTGGCATCATTTATTACTGCCATCAGCACACAAACACTGCCTGATGTTAATAATGCACCGATTTTCAGGCAGATGAATCCAATCTCTCGTATCTATGAACATTCCTTGGAAAGCTTAAGAAGGACGTATTTAAACAACTGATATACACACAGTGATTTATAGTCTCTCTCAACAAGGTCCTCTCTCCCCCTTTTTGTCTGTACACAGAACAATAGACAGATAGCACTGATAGTTAGATATTATATCATACTTGCTGTCTGAATTATAATGTCAGCTGTCAATATTTTAATACGAATGAAACAGCTTTGACACTACATCGATGTTTTTATTAATGATCATTTAAAAATACAGTGATTGTTTGCACACAACTAGTATCAGACTGGTGTAAGATTGAGAGCAATATTATATAACAGGACACAAGAATTAACACGCGGACACATTTTTTAATCTTTAATCACATTTATCATTTCAATTGCACTTGTGGTATATGTTGTACATGTCTCAATTTTAACCTCTATGTTTCGTCTATACTCGTAGTTTGTGTGTTTGTTATTGTCACACTATTTTAAATTGACTGCAATAAAAGTTAAATTTTAGATAATAATTTTTGAAAATATAGTGACAATTAGGTCACTCTCATTCTTGTGCATCAACAATACAGCCTTTTTTCTCCTTTTTCCTTGTCTTGATAAAAACATCCTGATGCATATTCATCAGTAGTGTCACTATTCTCAGAATGCATTATATTCCCATTACCCTTACCGATGTTCATCCCTGTGGAACCACCCCTCTCATTCATAGGACTGTCACGTCCAATATCCTCCCCCCACCGTATATCTTGGCCAATGGGGAGCAAATGCTGCCGATGATATGTTACATGGGGCCCCTGTCCATTTTCAGGGGCCAGTTGGTACACGGGAAGATCGGCAAGTTGGTTTACAATAATATAGGGTTGGGATCTCCACCGATTTGCCATTTTCTGTCTTCGTGGGGCCCCTAACATTCGGATTAGCACTTTATCTCCTGGGAACAGTCTATTTTCTTTTACATGACTATCGTACCTGTTTTTATTCCTTTCCCCAATATGTTCAGCTGAGGATTGAGCCATATGATAAGCCTCTCTTAACTGCTGTTGTAATCGATTTACATATCGATGATGTGAGGATACCTTAGGCGAATTGACTTGCGTCCCCAAACATACATCGATGGGTAGTATAGCCTCTCGGCCGAACATAAGGAAATAGGGAGTATACCCCGTAGAATCATTCTGAGTACAATTGTAGGCATGAACCAACGAAGAGACACACTGTTTCCATCGCCTTTTCATCTTATCATTTAATGTTCCCAACATATTTAATAGTGTACGATTAAACCGTTCAGGTTGGGGGTCGCCTTGAGGATGATATGGAGTTGTTCGCGATTTCTTTATCCCACAACATCTACATAATTCCTGAATGAGATCACTTTCGAAACATCGACCTTGATCAGAGTGTATCCGAGCAGGCAACCCATAATGTTGGAAAAATCTCTCCCAAAGGGTTTTGGCGACAGTAACTGCCTTCTGATTCTGAGTCACATAGGCTTGCGCATAGCGCGTGAAATGATCTGTGATTACCAGTATGTTCCCTTCCTGTCCTCCTGGCCCTTCCAATGAAAGAAAGTCAATACAAATTAAATCCATGGGCCCGGAGCTATGAATATTTACTAGAAGGGCAACTTTCATAGGTAAAGTCTTTCGAAGAATACACTTCCCACATGTCCTACAGTACTGGTCAATATCCCTACTCATAAAGGGCCAAAAGAATCGTTCCGATATCAAACCTTGAGTCTTCTCATATCCGAGATGACCATGCCGGTCATGCAGCTCCATCATCACCAATGACTGATATTTATATGGTAGTACTATCTGCCACTTATCCCGACCATCTCTCCTTCGGCTGTGTCGGTAGATTATACCTTCCATGATGCACAATCTTTTTGATTGTTGAAGAAGTACTCAAGATTTTGGGGACAGGGTCCTATAATTTATAGAATTTTGAGGGTTTTCCAAACATTGAATGATAGGTAGTATATCAGGGTCGGCCCTCTGATCCTGCGCCAATTGTTGGGTCGTAATAGTTTCCAATCCATCCATTTGAGACCTTGTTACCCTCTGGTACTGGGGTGGTATGGCCTTATCTGAGGCCCCAATCATCCGGATAGCTGCCACATGTAGATATCCAGTGCTACAGACCTGATGGCATAGTCATTGGATGCCTGCAGCTGGAACTTCGATCCACTCATTGCTGTCCACCTTTTCTGTTGGATGGGGCATTCTGGACAACGCATCGGCATCCTGGTTGGTGAGTCCTGGTCGATATTTGATGGTAAATTTGTAGTTATTTAGAGCAGCCAGCCACCTATGACTCGTTGCATCTAGTTTTGCTGTAGACTGAATATATGTCAAGGGATTATTGTCAGTCTGTACTAAAAATTCCACTCCATATAAATAGTCGTGAAACTTCTCCGTGACTGCCCATTTGAGAGCTAGAAACTCTAATTTATGTACAGGATAATTTTTTTCACTATGAGATAATCCACGACTTACATATGCAATAGGTCTTAGGTGATTATCATGGAGTTGATATAATACTCCCCCAAGTCCCTCAAAGGAGGCATCAATGTGGACTTCATAAGGGAGTTCTGGATTTGCATATGCCAGCACCGGAGAGTTGGTTAGACTTTCTTTTAGTTGACGAAAAGCATCTTCACAGTTTCCATCCCATCTTACTCCAAAGGACTCTTTGGGCTTCAAATACTTTGTCTCATGTTTAATAGAAGAACGTGTCATTTTCCTCGTGGGTGAATAGCCTCGAGTCAGATCAGTTAAGGGACGTGCAATCTTAGAATATTGCGGCACAAATTTTCTGTAATAGCCGCAAAATCCCAGAAAGGATCTCAGATCTCGGAGGTTATCAGGTCGGGGCCAGTTCTTTACAGTCTCCACCTTAGCAGGATCAGTAGCCACTCCTTGCCTACTGACGATGTGACCAAGATACTTTACTGATGACCGACAGAGTTGGCATTTTTCAAGAGAGAGCTTTAATCCTCTGTCAATTAATCGATCCAATACTTTGAGTAGGCGCTGGTTGTGTTCATCAAGGGTTCTTCCAAACACTATGATGTCATCCAGGTATACTAGCACTTCCCGGTAACACATATCCCCTATTGTTTTTTCCATGGTCCTCTGAAATGTAGCAGGAGCACCAGTTATCCCCTGGGGCATCTTGAGAAACTCAAAGAACCCAATGGGGCAAATGAAGGCAGTTTTAGATCTATCATTAGCGCTCATCGGTATTTGATAATACCCACTCCTTAGATCTAATACAGAGAACCACCGACTACCCTGCAGACAATCAAGGGCTTCATCAACTTTCGGGACGGTATATTGGTCTGGCACAGTGCGGTTGTTAAGGGTGCGATAGTCGATGCATAATCTGATTTCACCGTTCTTTTTACGAGCTACCACTATGGGAGACGCATATTGGCTCTCAGAGTCTGCGATCACATTATTTTCAAGCAGTCCCCGGAGATGCTTCCTCACGTCCTCAAAATCAGCTGGTGCCAGACGTCTAGATCTTTCTCGGAAAGGTGTGTCATTGTTTAATCTGATGTGATGTTCAACCCCGATAGCCGTACCTAAATCCCATTCACTCTTGGAGAATGCAGACTCTCACAGTAGTAATTGTTCCATGAGAAGTTGTTTATTATCCTGGTCAATATCACTTCCAGTAAAACAAGATTCTAACTCCGACTTTGAAAAGGGCCGTACTCCCCCATTGAGTAAGATTTCATCATTTTCTCCTGCCACCGCCTTTCCTTCAACCCGTTGACTCCTGCATTGACGGTTGGAACCTACAGACTCTTGCTGCTCACCTTCAATAGTCTCCTGCTCTTGCTTCTCACACCATTGTATAAGGTTCTGGTACATATTTGTATTGGTGCCCACGATAACGGGCAATTTCCCATTGTCCCCAGGGGAATCAGGACATACTAAGGCTACTAAGGGAACGGTTTTGTTAGGGGAACTCAATCCAGGGTCAAAGGTGATCTGGGTAACTACATATCCCAGATATGGATAACGCTGTTCACTCAAGCCCCATATAGTCAAACCACTAAGGGGTTGAATGGGAACCTCAGACAGATGTTGGTTATACCAAGTTTCGAATATTATGGACACTTGGGATCCGCTGTCCATCAAGATAGTACAATCGTGCCCGTTGATCATAGCCTTAGTTATAGGTGCATTTCCCATTAAACTATCGGGAACAGTGTTGGACCATTGGGCACTCCCCATAGCTCTAACTTGTATTATTGGGGAGTCTGTGCGGGGTTCACAGAACTCCCGTTGGAGTTTCCCCCGTCAGATGCCCTTCTTCTCTCATTACTGTTACTTCCCCTCCTCTCAGATCCCCTTAGGGAGCATTCGAATGATCGATGTCCAAACTGCCCACAACTATAGCACTCATAGGCATTTCTAAAGTCACTTCTTCTATCTCCTCTTCCTAAACCCAACAGCCTATTGGAGGCTCGTTGTTGACTAGTTTGCATCTCTATAAGCTGGTCGATTTTCTTGTTTTGTTCTTCTATCATCCTCAATAATCTGTCATCCACAGGAAGGGGATCAGCAATAGGTACTACAACTTTAACTTTTTTTATAGACTTTTCCCGGTTTTCCATTTGAACTTCTTCTAATTTGACCTCTCTGACTAATTCGTTCAATGTGGGGGGTCGGGTTGGAGTCATAGTACAACGAAGTTTTTGAGCTATCGGACTGTTGGTAAGAGCCCCTTTCAAGATTTGTCTTAATCTCCTTTCATCCACTAAGTCTGCTGTAAGTCCTCCTTTGTCCACTATTTTATATATTAACCGGTCCACTCTATAGATGAATTGGGTTAATGTCTCTCCATAATTTTGATAAGTGCTGTTCAGTCTGGCCAACAAATCTCCGACATCTTCCAAAGTTCCAAAGGAGAAATCCAAAGCCTCAATATATTCCCGTAAAGTGGCATTGGGGTTGCTCCTCCGGGTCGCTTGTATCACCCTCATAGCAGGCCCACGCAGACTCTCCACCACTCTCTGCTTTCTTATATGCTCCGGGCATTGCCATTCCTCCAAATGTTGGATGGCAGCTTCCCTCCACATATCATATGTTTCTTCCCCTGCAGCTATAGGAGTAATTCCAGAGAATATCCTCAATCTACGATAACCTCCTTCAAAGTGCCATCTCTCCAGATGGCTAACCACTTTGTCCACTACAGCTTCCACCTTGGGTTCTGAGCTGGAACGCTGTCTAGATGCAGCATCGGGTTCATCATGAATCATATAGGAACCGGTGGAATTAACACCAGTGAGAGGTTCTCCTGCCCCTTGATCTTCTCCTTGGGTGGCCTCTTCCTCTTCTGACCTTTGTCCTTCCGGCCACAGTATCTGGATTTTCCTCCCTGATCCACGTTCCAATATGATCATACCGGGAAATAACGTCCTGTCCAATACTTCCTTCCCACTGAGGAGCATAGCTGACACTTCTCCATTCTGCTCCCTCCATTTATCCACAATACATAGATAACTTATCCCATATACTTGTCCCATGACTTTCAATACATCTTCTTCCTTTACGGTGGAAAGATTCCCAACCAAACTCAGACTATAGTTAACATTCACTCCTTTCTCTTGGCACCAACGGGTGATATCTTCACCAGTAACCTTCTCCATCTC
The DNA here is from genome assembly GCF_028390025.1 of Pseudophryne corroboree. Taxonomy (NCBI): domain Eukaryota; kingdom Metazoa; phylum Chordata; class Amphibia; order Anura; family Myobatrachidae; genus Pseudophryne; species Pseudophryne corroboree. Next base: position 212,055,430 of record NC_086451.1, read on the forward strand.
GACACTGTCTTCTTACCGGTAGTTAGTCAACAGAAGACGCTGGTATAACGGAATCTCAGCAGTGCCTCCAAAATGTAACCCTTATTCACTAGTGGCATGCCTCCACCCAAGCAGATATACCCTGGCTTGCTTGGGAAAGCCTTCCTTTATTAGGATATTGGGTTAGATGGTGATAATCACTCAGGTCACAATAACACTATTAAATGCAGTAAAAAATAGGGACGTTAACTTTCCTCACCTTTTGTTTTCTTCAGCAGATTTCTTAATTTACTGTACTCTTCTCTTCTCTTACAGGGTTCCCAAATACACCCAACCAGCTAAACAGGTAAGTAATTTTATTGGTACTAAATTGATAAAACATTCAGTGTTATATGATATATACACATAGAAATATATATTCTCAAATAATACACTCATTTAAACATATGTCACACCATATATGCATGCAGCACAAAAAAATATATAACCCACAGCAGGTAAATCTGTGGACCCGTTTTTTTTTTTTTTAGATAATTTTACTTATTACTATCTGCGCAGATTTAACCTATGTAATATACACTCTATAAGGTGTCAGTATCTGGATGGCCACCAGAGGGGGTGAGGGGGTTCCTTATGGTCACTTACTCTCCAGTAATGTATATTTAATCCAGTTGCAGAGGGGATATACGATGTGCAATCTTCTTCCCTCTCTGTTTATAATTTCTTGTAAAGTGGTCAATAAAGGCCCACTACCATAGTGAATCCACCGATTGTGGGTTCCTGCATAGAATAGGAATACCTAGCTCAAGTAAAGGCTCCCCAAATATCATCTCAAAGTATATACTGGGATATATTATCCACTGCTCTGGGAGGTGTCTATATAATTAAATACTGGGTGAATGCAGTACTTGCCTGAGCTCTCCAGGTAATCTTGACCTACTAAAATCTCCTTTTTACTGTTAGGTACTTTACCCAAAGGACTAAAATTTCACCGTAAAGTGGATATTTCCCTTTCCACTTCGCTATAGTGTAAGCTTTACTCAGTGTATATCCAAACTTACAACCCCATTCGCCTTCTATTACCCCCAAGTCTGGAGAGTTACATGGGGTCACACTTCTCACACTAATATAGTCCTGATCCTGGATAGTCTTCCCATGTAATTGTAATATCCTAGAATATAGAGGAGATGAATAACGTCTTCTGAAGTGTAAGTAAATATGCGGACTCTCCTATATCTATCCTTCTTCACATACTTTTCCAACTTACTTGGGAGCACTTCATTTAATTGATTGCTACCAGTTTCGTTACCTGGTAGCTGAAAGGCAATCCTCTTCTTATTACCCAGATCTGATTATACATTTAGCTTGTACTAACTGCACAAATGCGGTGAAAAGAAGTCTCTGTACATATCATTAATATATATATTTATATATATATCATTGCCTGGACATTAATGAGGATGGCAGTTATACCTCCAGTGCAAGCATTAAATATATATGAATGGATCAATAGTTCTGTGCGGCTAGTGGGGTGTACAGATCAATGTACATACCTCATTAGGATAGTTAATATAATCCCTGGTCAAATGCTTCACATTAGGGTAATCTGTGCAAAGATGCTCCCCTAGTACGCCTTTCCTCAAAGTTTAGTTTTTATTTTAATTTTTTATGTTAATATTCTTAGGGCACTCCCCCGACTCCTCCTCTACTTTCCATAAAAGTTAGTCTATACTGAGGGGCAGGCTAGCAGCCAATTGTGCTAATTGTATTCAGGCGCCGCCTTCCCGAGGGAGGACCTTGTATCTAAGGATTCTCCCAATACCATCAGCCTCTCTGGCCCCTATGTCTCACCGGTACTGTAGAGGATATCACCGAGATGAGTGTCGGTGCATCACCTTCGCCTGGTTCCCCCAGCTCTTTGAAGTTACAGCGATGCAGGTAGGTACGGGTTTCTATCTAATTCAGCTCTCCCGGTTCTCCGTCAGCTGCGTGCCCGTCACTCTCTCTCGGAAGCACTTCTTCCCGTCCTTCTCATCGAGCTGCGCACCGCTCTCTTCCACTGCAACTCCGGCAGCTCTTTTTTCAGCACTCCGCTCCGTTTCCTCACCAGCCACGCTTCTTCCTCCTGCGCCACTATCCTGCTCGCTCTCCCTCAGCGGCTCGTCAGCCCCCCTCCTGAGCGGCTCGTCAGCCCCCCTGCTGAGCGGCTCGTGCGGCCGCGCTCTCCAGGTGTCCGTTCCCCTTCCTTCTTCAGCGGCGCGAGGGCTTCCAGAACAGTCTCTTAAGTACCCTCGTGCCACCCAATTCACCTCAATACATATATTTCTATAATTTACTATAATACCTCTTACACATTACTATACAGTATCATTGGTCTCTGAACTATACTTATCCTCCCTATAATTTACTAACACAGTGTTACACTAATAAAGGTTTATATTCATTCATCACCACGTGGGTCAGCAAAGCAAGTGTTATCTAATCACTTATGTTTAAGTCATTCCTTGCAATGGACGTACCATACTCACAGAATAGTATGTTAGTCAAAGCATATAACGGTTTCTTTATTCTTCAGTGCTTCTCCTCAACTGTTTCCACCAGTGACATGAACCAGGTGAAGAGTTTGCTGGCACTCCAGTCTTCAACATGCAGTTGCTGAATGTCGAAAAAGCGCACAAATCTTTTGGGTTACCGACAGCCTCTCCTGCACACCCCTGTCACTTAGAAAAAAATTCTGCACCACCAAATTAATTGTTGAGCAAAATATGGGGAGTATTGGAATTGGCCCAGGTGTAATGCCCTCACAATATTGGTGGCATTGTCAGATATAATAAATCCAAGGAGAGTCCAAGTGGGGTAAGCCATTGTGCAATGATTTCCCTGAGTTTTTCTCAGCGGTGTGCTTCTTACAGAAAATGGTGATACACAGCATAGCCTGTCTCTGAATGAGTTGGCATTTGTGAGATGCTGCTGCTGTTGGTGCTGCAGAAGACAATACATCTACCAGGCGGGCTGTCACAGTCATATAGGTTTTAGTTTGCCCTGTTCCATTTGTCCTCTAACAGTGGTTAAGTGGACAGTGGGTACAACAGCATTTCTGAGGGCACTAATAACACTTTTTTAATGTCCTTGTACAGGCTGGGAATTGCTTGTCTAGTGAAATGGAGTCTAGATGGCATTTGGTACCTGGTGTTACCAGATAGGTTACTGTTCACATAATATACAGTATAATTTAGAAATATTGAGATTAAAGAAATATTGTCTGAATTAAAATATCATCGATGATAAAAGGGGATTTTAACCATAGTGAAGAGTATAGTGTATATATTTTTTTATAGTAAGAAATAGCTTAAATAGGTTTGAACATACTGTATTAGCTAAATGTTTAGATGATTTAGGAAATAATGATGTGTATACTGTATGTGTTTATATTACAGATGAGCGGGTTCAGTTTCCTAAGAAACGAACCCGCATGAACTTCACCACCCGAGCCCGGATCCGAGTCAGGCTCGGGTTTTCCAGCGTGGTTCGGAAACCAGAACGAGGCAAAACGTCATCATCCCACTGTCGGATTCTCGCGGGGTTTGGAATCCATATAAGGAGCCGCACGTCACTGCCATATAAGGAGCCGCACGTCACTGCCTTTACACTGGGGTGACCTGTCTGCCGTATCAGTTCAATAGTGCTGATAAGTCTGACGTGTTAGTACAGGGGTTCTGCTTAGTCTGTTGTATCAGTCCAGGGGTGCTGCTAAGTCTGCCGTCTCAGTCCAAGGGTGCCTTGTCTGCCTTATCGGTCTAGGGGTTCCCTGTCTTCCATATCAGTCCAGGGCTGCTGCTAAGTCTGCTGTATCATTCCAGGGGTGCTGCTAAATCTGCCGTCTCAGTCCAGAGATGCCCCGTCTGCCATATCGGTCCAGGGGTTCTCCTGGGCCCATACGGCAGACTTAGCAGCACCCCTGGACTGATACGGCAGATAGGGCACTCCTATACTGAGATGGCAGACTTAGATGCACCCTGGACTGATATGGCAGACAAGGCACCCCTGGACAGATACGGCAGACTTAGCAGTACCCCTGTGCAGATACTGCAGACTTAGAAGCACCCTAGACTGATACGGCAGACAGGGCACCCTTAGACTGCTATGGCAGACAGGGCACCCCTGGACTGACATAGCAGGCTGTGCACCCATGGACTGATACAGCAGACTTAGCAGCACACCTGGACTAATACTGCTGACAGTGCACCCCTGGACTGATACGGCAGACATGGCACCCTTAGACTGATATGGCAGACAGGTTACCTATGGACTGATATGGCAGGCTGTGTACCCATGGACTGATATGGCAGACTTATCAGCACCACTGACCTAAGACAGACAGGTCACTCCTAGACTGATACGGCAGACAGTACCCCCCTGGACTGAGACGGCAGACTTAGCAGCGCTCCTGGGCCCATATGGCAGACTTAGCAGCACAACTGGACTGATACAGCAGACAGGACACCCCTAGACTGAGATGGCAGATTTAGCAGCAACCCTGGACTGATATGGCAGACTAAGCAGCACCCCTGGACTGATACAGCAGACTTAGATGCACCCTGGACTGATATGGCAGTCAGGGCACCCCTGGACAGATACGGCAGACTTAGCAGTACCCCTGTGCAGATACTGCAGACTTAGAAGCACCCTAGACTGATACGGCAGACAGGGCACCCTTAGACTGCTATGGCAGACAGGGCACCCCTGGACTGATATGGCAGGCTGTGCACCCATGGACTGATACGGCAGACTTAGACGCACCCTGGAATGATACGGCAGACAGAGCACCTTGGACTGATACGGTAGCACCCCTGTGCAGATACAGCAGACTTAGCAGCACAACTGGACTGATACAGCAGACAGGACACCCCTAAACTGAAACAGACAGTACACCCCTGGACTGAGATGGCAGATTTAGCAGCACCCCTGGACTGATACAGCAGACTTAGACGCAACCTAGAATGATACGGCAGACAGAGCACCCTGTTCTGATACGGTAGCACCCCTATGCAGATACAGCAGACTTAGATGCACCCTGGACTTATATGGCAGATAGGGCACCCCTAGACTGATATGGCAGACAGGGCACCCCTGGACTGATACGGCATACGGGGCCCATAGGTGTGCGCAGGGGGGGTGCCTGGTGCGCACATGCACCCCCTAATGTCTGGCACCCCAATCACACATGCCTGATGCAGCGATCGCCGAGCAAGCTGATTACTGTCCTCTGCGCTGCACCCTGTCAGGACTGTATTACTGGCCGGACACCTGGGTTAATCAAGGGTGCCACTGGCTGAGGAGGAGCAGTGTAATTGCAGTGAGTGCCATCTGGGGTGTTTGTTTGGTGCACACCACAACATCTGACAATGTATCTGCTTTATTAGGATTGGTACAAGGGTGGATATTTTATATTGCGTTGACCATCAATAGATGGTACTAGACACGCCCAAAAGGCGGTGCTAGACACACCCCTCCGACGGTGCACCCCCTAATAAAATGTGCTGCGCACGCCTATGACGGGGCCCACCTTGACTGGGACGGCAGACTTATCAGCACCCCTGGACTGATAAAGCAGACTTAGCATCACCCATGGACTGATACGGCAGACAGGGAACCCCTAGACTGATACAGCAGACAGGGAACCCCTAGACTGAGACGGCAGACTTAGCAGCACCCCTAGACTGATACAGCATACAGGTCCCACCTGGACTGAGACGGCAGACAGGGCACCCCTATACTGAGATGACAAACTTATAAGCACCCCTGGACTGATACGGCAGAATAAGCAGCACCCCTGGACTGATTCAGCAGACTTAGATGCACCATGGAATGATACGGCAGACAGAGCACCCTGGACTGATACGGTAGTACCCCTGTGCAGATACAGCAGACTTAGACGCACCCTGGACTTATATGGCAGATAGGGCACCCCTAGACTGATATGGCAGACAGGGTACCTCTGGACTGATACGGCATACAGGTCCCACCTGGACTGAGATGGCAGACTTCTCAGCACCCCTGGACTGATACAGCATACTTAGCATCAGCCCTGGACTGATATGGCAGACAGGGAACCCCTAGACCGATATGGCAGACGGGGCATCTCTGGACTGAGACGGCAGATTTAGCAGCACCCCTGGACTGATAAAGTAGACTTAGCAGCACCCCTGGACTGATACGGCAGACTTAGCAGCACCTCTGGACTGATAAAGCAGACTTAGCAGAACCCCTGTACTAACACGTCAGACTTTGCACTATTGAACTGATAAAGCAGACAGGTCACCCCTAGATGATATGGCAGACAGGACCCCCCAGGACTGAGACGGCAGACTTTGCAGCACTCCTGGGCCCATATGGCAGACTTAGCAGCACAACTGGACTGATACAGCAGACAGTACACCCCTAGACTGAAACAGACAGTACACCCCTGGACTGAGATGGCAGATTTAGCACCACCCCTGGACTGATATAGCAGACTTAGACGCACCCTGGAATGATACGGCAGACAGAGCACCCCTGGACTGAGACAGCAGACAGGGCACCCCTGGACTGAGACAGCAGACTTAGCAGCACACCTAAACTGATACGGCATACTTAGCAGCACCCCTGGACTGATACTGCAGACTTAGCAGCACCCCTGGACTGATACGGCAGACTTAGCAGAACCCCTGTACTAACATGTCAGACTTATCAGCACTATTGAACTGATACGGCAGACAGGTCACACCTGGACTGATAAGGCAGGCTGTACACCCCTGGACTGATACTGCAGACTTAGCAGCACCTCTGGACTGATACAGCAGACTTAGCAGAACCCCTGTGCTAACACGTCAGACTTAGCACTATTGAACTGATACGGCAGACAGGTCACCCCTAGAATGATATGGCAGACAGGTCACCCCTAGACTGCTACGGCAGACAGGACCTCCCAGTACTGAGACGGCAGACTTTGCAGCACTCCTGGGCCAATATGGCTGACTTAGCAGCACAACTGGACTGATACAGCAGACAGTACACCCCTAGACTGAAACAGACAGTACACCCCTGGACTGAGATGGCAGATTTAGCACCACCCCTGGACTGATACAGCAGACTTAGACGCACCCTGGAATGATACGGCAGACAGTGCACCCTGGACTGATACGGTAGCACCCCTGAGCAGATACAGCAGACTTAGATGCACCCTGGACTTATATGGCAGTTAGGGCACCCCTAGACTGAAAAAACTGACAGGTCACCCCTAGACTGATACGGCAGACAGGATCCCCCAGGACTGAGATGGCAGACTTTGCAGCACTCCTGGGCCCATACGGCAGACTTATCAGCACCCCTGGACTGATACAGCATATAGGGTACCCCTATACTGAGATGGCAGCCTTATCATCACCCCTGGACTGATACGGCAGAATAAGCAGCACCCCTGGACTGATACAGCAGACTTAGATGCACCCTGGACTGATATGGCAGACAGGGCACCCCTGTACTGAGACAGCACCCCCTGGACTGAGATGGCAGATTTAGCAGCACCCCTGGATTGATATGGCATACTAAGCAGCACCCCTGGACTGATACAGCAGACAGAGCACCCTGGACTGATACGGTAGCACCCCTGTGCAGATACAGCAGACTTAGATGCACCCTGGACTTGTATGGCAGATAGGGCACCCCTGGACTGAGACAGCAGACTTTGCAGCACTCCTGGGCCCATACGGCAGACTTAGCTGCACCCCTGGACTGAGACGGCAGAATAAGCAGCACCCCTGGACTGATACAGCAGACTTAGACGCACCATGGAATGATACAGCAGACAGTGCACCCCTGGACAGATACGGCAGACTTAGCAGCACCCGTGTGCAGATAATGCAGACTTAGAAGCACCCTAGACTGAAACGGCATACAGGGCACCCTTAGAATGATATGGCAGACAGGGCACCCCTGGACTGATATGGCAGGCTGTGCACCCATGGACTGATACGGAAGACTTATAAGCATCACTGACCTAAGACAGACAGGTCACCCCTAGACTGATACGGCAGACAGGACCCCCCTGGACTGAGATGGAAGACTTAGCAGCACTCCTGGGCCCATATGGCAGACTTAGCAGCACAACTGGACTGATACAGCAGACAGGACACCCCTAGACTGAAACAGCAGACAGTACACCCCTGGACTGAGATGGCAGATTTAGCAGCACCCCTGGACTGATATGGCAGACTAAGCAGCACCCCTGGACTGATACAACAGACAGAGCACCCTGGACTGATACGGTAGCACCCCTGTGCAGATACAGCAGACTTAGATGCACCCTGGACTTATATGGCAGATAGGGCACCCCTACACTGATATGGCAGACAGGGCACCCCTGGACTGAGACGGCAGATTTAGCAGCACTCCTGGGCCCATATGGCAGACTTAGCAGCACAACTGGACTGATACAGTAGACAGGACACCCCTAGACTGAAACAGCAGACAGTACACCCCTGGACTGAGATGGCAGATTTAGCAGCACCCCTGGACTAATATGGCAGACTAAGCAGCACCCCTGGACTGATACAGCAGACAGAGCACCCTGGACTGATACGGTAGCACCCATGTGCAGATACAGCAGACTTAGATGCATCCTGGACTCATATGGCAGATAGGGCACCCCTAGACTGATATGGCAGAAAGGGCACCCCTGGACTGAGATGGCAGACAGGGCACCTCTGGACTGATACGGCGTACAGGTCCCACCTGGACTGAGATGGCAGACTTATCAGTACCCCTGGACTGATACAGCATACTTAGCATCACCCCTGGACTGATATGGCAGACAGGGAACCCCTGGACCGATATGGCAGGCAACCCCTGGACTGGGAACCCCTGGACTGAGGTGACAGATTTAGCAGCACCCCTGGAATGATACAGCAGACTTAGCAGCAGCCCTGGACTGATATGGAAGACAGGGAACACCTAGACCGATAAGGCAGACGAGGCCCCCCTGGACTGAGACGGCAGACTTAGCAGCACCCCTGGACTGACACAACAGACTTAGCAGAACCCCTGTACTAACACGTCAGACTTATCAGCACTATTGAACTGATACTGTAGACAGGTCACCCCTAGACTGATATGGGAGACAGGTGACCCCTAGACTGATATGGCAGACAGGGCACCTTTAGACTAATATGGCAGACAGGGCACCCCTCGACTGATAAGGCAGGCTGTGCACCCATGGACAGATACGGCAGACTTATAAGCACCACTGACCTAAGACAGACAGGTCACCCCTAGACTGATACAGCAGACAGGACCCCCCTGGACTGAGACCGCAGACTTAGCAGCACTCCTGGGCCCATATGGCAGACTAAGCAGCACCCCTGAACTGATACAGCAGTCTTAGACGCACCATGGAATGATACGGCAGGCACAGCACCCAGGACTGATACAGTAGCACCCCTGTGCAGATACAGCAGACTTAGATGCACCCTTGACTTATATGGCAGATAGGGCACCCCTAGACTGATATGGCAGACAGGGCACCCCTGGACTGATACGGCATACGGGGCCCATAGGCAGACTTAGCAGCACTACTGGACTGATACAGTAGACAGGACACCCCTAGACTGAAACAGCAGACAGTACACCCCTGGACTGAGATGGCAGATTTAGCTGCACCCCTGGACTGATATGGCAGACTAAGCAGCACCCCTGGACTGATACAGCAGACAGAGCACCCTGGACTGATACGGTAGCACCCATGTGCAGATACAGCAGACTTAGATGCATCATTGACTCATATGGCAGATAGGGCACCCCTAGACTGATATGGCAGAAAGGGCACCCCTGGACTGAGACGGCAGACAGGGCACCTCTGGACTGATACGGCGTACAGGTCCCACCTGGACTGAGATGGCAGACTTATCAGTACCCCTGGACTGATACAGCATACTTAGCATCAGCCCTGGACTGATATGGCAGACAGGGAACCCCTAGACCGATATGGCAGACGGGGCATCTCTGGACTGAGACGGCAGATTTAGCAGCACCCCTGGACTGATACAGCAGACTTAGCAGCAACCCTGGACTTATAGAGATGATAGGGCATCCCTAGACTGATACGGCAGACAGGGCACCCCTGGACTGAGACAGCAGACTTAGCAGCACACCTAAACTGATACGGCATACTTAGCAGCACCCCTGGACTGATACGGCAGATTTAGCAGCACCCCTGGACTGATACAGCAGACTTAGCAGAACCCCTGTTCTAACACGTCAGACTTATCAGCACTATTGAACTGATATGGCAGACAGGCCACGCCTAGACTGATATGGCCGACAGGGCCCCACTGAACTGATTCGGAAGACTTAGCAGCATCACTGGACAGATACAGCAGACAGGGCACCCCTAGACTGATACTGCCGACAGGGCACCCCTGGACTGATACAGCATACTTAGCATCACCCCTAGACTGATATGGAAGACAGGGAACCCCTAGACCGATATGGCAGATGGGGCATCTCTGGACTGAGATGGCAGATTTAGCAGCACCCCTGGACTGATACAGCAGACTTAGCAGCAACCCTGGACTTATAAAGATGATAGGGCATCCCTAGACTGATACGGCAGACAGGGCACCCCTGGACTGAGACAGCAGACTTAGAAGCACACCTAAACTGATACGGCATACTTAGCAGCACCCCTGGACTGATACGGCAGATTTAGCAGCACCCCTGGACTGATACAGCAGACTTAGCAGAACCCCTGTTCTAACACGTCAGACTTATCAGCACTATTGAACTGATATGGTAGACAGGTCACCCCTAGACTGATACGGCAGACAGGACCCCCCTGGAATGAGATGGCAGACTTTGCAGCACTCCTTGGCCCATACGGCAGACTTAGCAGCAACCCTGGACTGATACGGCAGCAAGGGCACCCCTATACTGAGATGGCAGTCTTATCAGCACCCCTGGACTGATACGGCAGAATAAGTAGCACCCCTGGACGGATACAGCAGACTTAGATGCACCCTGGCCTGATATGGCAGACAGGGCACCCCTGGACAGATACGGCAGACTTAGCAGAACCTCTGGACTGACACGGCAGACTTATCAGCATCACTGAACTGATATTGCAGACAGGTCACCCCTAGACTGATACGGCAGAAAGGCCACTCCTAGACTGATATGGCCGACAGGGCCCCACTGAACTGATTCGGAAGACTTAGCAGCATCACTGGACTGATACAGCAGACAGGGCACCCCTAGACTGATACTGCCGACAGGGCACCCCTGGACTGATACAGCATACTTAGCATCACCCCTAGACTGATATGGAAGACAGGGAACCCCTACAACGATATGGCAGATTGGGCACGCCTGGACTGAGTTGGCAGATTTAGCAGCACCCCTGGCCTGATACAGCAGACTTAGCAGCACACCTTGACTGATATGGCAGACTTAGCAGCACCCCTGGACTAATACTGCAGACAGGGCACCCCTGGACTGATATGGCAGACATGGCACCCCTGGACTGAGATGGCAGACAGGGCACCCCTATACTGAGATGACAGACTTATAAGCACCCCTGGACTGATACGGCAGAATAAGCAGCACCCCTGGACTGATACAGCAGACTTAGATGCACCATGGAATGATACGGCAGACAGAGCACCCTGGACTGATACGGTAGCACCCCTGTGCAGATACAGCAGACTTAGATGCACCCTGGACTTATATGGCAGATAGGGCACCCCTGGACTGATATGGCTGACAGGGCACCCCTGGACAGAGACGGCAGACTTAGCAGCACCCCTGTGCAGATACTGCAGACTTAGAAGCACCCTAGACTGATAAGGCAGACAGGGCGCCCCTGGACTGATATGGCAGGCTGTGCACCCATGGACTGATACGGCAGACTTATAAGCACCACTGACCTAAGACAGACAGGTCACCCCTAGACTGATACAGCAGACAGGACCCCCCTGGACTGAGACGGCAGACTTAGCAGCACTCCTGGGCCCATATGGCAGACTAAGCAGCACCCCTGAACTAATACAGCAGACAGAGCACCCTGGACTGATACGGTAGCACCCATGTGCAGATACAGCAGACTTAAATGCATCCTGGACTTATATGGCAGATAGGGCACCCCTAGACTGATAAGGCAGACAGGGCACCCCTGGACTGAGACGGCAGACTTAGCAGCACCCCTAGACTGATACAGCAGACAAGGCACCTCTGGACTGATACGGCATACAGGTCCCACCTGGACTGAGATGGCAGACTTATCAGTACCCCTGGACTGATGCAGCATACTTAGCATCACCCCTGGACTGATATGGCAGACAGGGAACCCCTGGACCGATATGGCAGACGGGACATCTCTGGACTGAGACGGCAGATTTAGCAGAACCCCTGGAATGATACAGCAGACTTAGCAGCAGCCCGGGACTGATATGGAAGACAGGGAACCCCTAGACCGATAAGGAAGATGAGGCACCCCAGGACTGAGACGGCATACTTAGCAGCACCCCTGGTCTGATACAACAGACTTAGCAGAACCCCTGTACTAACACGTCAGACTTATCAGCACTATTGAACTGATACGGCAGACAGGTCACCCCTGTACCTATATGGCAGACAGGTCACACCTAGACTGATATGGCAGACAGGTCACACCTAGACTGATATGGCAGGCTGTGCACCCATGGACTGATACGGCAGACTTATAAGCACCACTGACCTAAGACAGACAGGTCACCCCTAGACTGATACGGCAGACAGGACCCCCTGGACTGATACGGCATACAGGTCCCACCTGGACTGAGATGGCAGACTTAGCAGCACCCCTAGACTGATACAACAGACTTAGCAGAACCCCTGTACTAACACGTCAGATTTATCAGCACTATTGAACTGATACGGCAGATAGGTCACCCCTAGACTGATATGGCAGATAGGTCACCCCTAGACTGATATGGCAGACAGGTCACCCCTAGACTGATATGGCAAACAGGGCACCCCTGGACTGATATGGCAGACAGAGCACCTCTGGACTGATATGGCAGGCTGTGCACCCATGGACTGATACGGCAGACTGATAAGCAGCACTGACCTAAGACAGACAGGTCACCCCTAGACTGATACGGCAGACAGGACCCCCCTGGACTGAGACGGCAGACTTCGCAGCACTCCTGGGCCCATATGGCAGACTTAGCAGCACAACTGTACTGATACAGCAGACAGGACACCCCTAGACTGAAACAGCAGACAGTACACCCCTGGACTGAGATGGCAGATTTAGCAGCACCCCTGGACTGATATGGCAGACTAAGCAGCACCCCTGGACTGATACAGCAGACAGAGCACCCTGGACTGTTACGGTAGCACCCCTGTGCAGATACAGCAGACTTAGAAGCACCCGGGACTGTGACGGTAGCACCCCTGTGCAGATACAGCAGACTTAGATGCACCCTGGACTTATATGGCAGATAGGGCACCCCTAGACTGATATGGCAGACAGGGCACCCCTGGACTGAGACAGCAGACTTAGCAGCACCCCTGGACTGATACAGCAGACAGGGCACCTCTGGACTGATACGGCATACAGGTCCCACCTGGACTGAGATGGCATACTTATCAGTACCCCTGGACTGATACAGCATACTTAGCATCACCCCTGGACCGATATGGCAGACGGGGCATCTCTGGACTGAGACGGCAGATTTAGCAGCACCCCTGGAATGATACAGCAGACTTAGCAGCAGCCCTGGACTGATATGGAAGACAGGGAACCCATAGACCGATAAGGCAGATGAGGCACCCCTGGACTGAGATGGCATACTTAGCAGCACCCCTGGTCTGATACAACAGACTTAACAGAACCCCTGTACTATCACGTCAGACTTATCAGCACTATTGAACTGATACGGCAGATAGGTCACCCCTAGACTGATACGGCAGACAGGACCCCCCTGGACTGAGATGGCAGACTTTGCAGCACTCCTTGTCCCACACGGCAGACTTAGCAGCATCCCTAGACTGATACGGCAGACAGGGCACCCCTGGACTGAGACAGCAGACTTAGCAGCACACCTAAACTGATACGGCATACTTAGCAGCACCCCTGGACTGATACGGCAAATTTAGCAGCACCCCTGGACTGATACAGCAAACTTAGCAGAACCCCTGTTCTAACACGTCAGACTTATCAGCATTATTGAACTGATATGGCAGACAGGTCACCCCTAGACTGCTACAGCAGACAGGACCCCCCTGGACTGAGATGGCAGACTTTGCAGCACTCCTTGGCCCATACGGCAGACTTAGCAGCACCCCTGGACTGATACGGCAGCAAGGGCACCCCTATACTGAGATGGCAGCCTTATCAGCACCCCTGGACTGATACGGCAGAATAAGTAGCACCCCTGGACTGATACAGCAGACTTAGATGCACCCTGGCCTGATATGGCAGACAGGGCACCCCTGGACAGATACGGCAGACTTAGCAGAACCTCTGGACTGACACGGAAGACTTATCAGCATCACTGAACTGATATTGCAGACAGGTCACCCCTAGACTGATACGGCAGAAAGGCCACTCCTAGACTGATATGGCCGACAGGGTCCCACTGGACTGATTCGGAAGACTTAGCAGCATCACTGGACTGATACAGCAGACAGGGCACCCCTAGACTGATACTGCCGACAGGGCACCCCTGGACTGATACAGCATACTTAGCATCACCCCTAGACTGATATGGCAGACAGGGAAATCCTAGTCCGATATGGCAGATGGGGCACCCCTGGACTGAGATGGCAGATTTAGCAGCACCCCTGGCCTGATACAGCAGACTTAGCAGCACACCTGGACTGATATGGCAGACTTAGCAGCACCCCTGGAGTAATACTGCAGACAGGGCACCCCTGGACTGATATGGCAGACATGGCACCACTGGACTGAGATGGCAGACAGGGCACCGCTATACTGAGATGACAGGCTTACAGACTTATAAGCACCCCTGGACTGATACGGCAGAATAAGCAGCACCCCTGGACTGATACAGCAGACTTAGATGCACCATGGAATGATACGGCAGACAGAGTACCCTGGACTGATACGGTAGCACCCCTGTGCAGATACAGCAGGCTTAGATGCATCCTGGACTTATATGGCAGATAGGGCACCCCTGGACTGATATGGCTGACTGGGCACCCCTGGACAGAGACGGCAGACTTAGCAGCACCCCTGTGCAGATACTGCAGACTTAGAAGCACCCTAGACTGATAAGGCAGACAGGACACCCTTAGACTGATATGGCAGACAGGGCACCCCTGGACTGATATGGCAGGCTGTGCACCCATGGACTGATACGGAAGACTTATAAGCACCACTGACCTAAGACAGACAGGTCACCCCTAGACTGATACGGCAGACAGGACCCCCCTGGACTGAGACGGCAGACTTAGCAGCACTCCTAGGCCCATATGGCAGACTTAGCAGCACAACTGGACTGATACAGCAGACAGGACACCCCTAGACTGAAACAGCAGAGAGTACACCCCTGGACTGAGATGGCAGATTTAGCAGCACCCCTGGACTGATATGGCAGACTAAGCAGCACCCCTGGACTGATACAGCAGACTTAGATGCACCCTGGAATGATACGGCAGACAGAGCACCATGGACTGATATGGTAGCACCCCTGTGCAGATACAGCAGACTTAGATGCACCCTGGACTGAGATGGCAGATAGGGCACCCCTAGACTGATATGGCAGACAGGGCACCCCTGGACTGATACGGCATACAGGGCCCACCTGGACTGAGATAGAAGACTTATCAGCACCCCTGAACTTATACAGCAGACTTAGCATCACCCACGGACTGATACGGCAGACAGGGAAACCCTAGACCGATAAGGCAGATGAGGCACCCCTGGACTGAGACAGCAGACTTAGCAGCACCCCTGGACTGATACAACAGACTTAGCAGAACCCCTGTACTAACACGTCAGACTTATCAGCACTATTGAACTGATAAAGCAGACAGGTCACCCCTAGACTGATACTGCCGACAGGGCACCCCTGGACTGAGATGGCAGACTTTGCAGCACTCCTGGGCCCATACGGCAGACTTAGCAGCACCCCTGGACTGATACGGCAGCAAGGGCACTCCTATACTGAGATGGCAGCCTTATCAGCACACATAAACTGATACGGCATAATTAGCAGCATCCCTGGACTGAGACGGCAGATTTAGCAGCACCCCTGGACTGATACAGCAGACTTAGCAGAACCCCTGTTCTAACACGTCAGACTTGTCAGCACTATTGAACTGATATGGCAGACAGGTCACCCCTAGACTGATACGGCAGACAGGACCCCCCTGGACTGAGATGGCAGACTTTGCAGCACTCCTGGGCCCATAGGGTAGAATAAGCAGCACCCCTGGACTGATACGGCAGACAGGGCACCCCTGGACAGATACGGCAGACTTAGCAGCACTCCTGTGCAGATACTGCAGACTTAGAAGCACCCTAGACTGATACGATAGACAGGGCACCCTTAGACTGATATGGCAGACAGGGCACCCCTGGACTGATATGGCAGGCTGTGCACCCATGGACTGATACGGCAGACTTATAAGCACCACTGACCTAGACAGACAGGTCACCCCTAAACTGATATGGCAGACAGGGCACCCCTGGACTGAGACGGCAGACTTAGCAGCACTCCTGGGCCCATATGGCAGACGTAGCAGCACAACTGTACTGATACAGCAGACAGGACACCCCTTGACTGAGATGGCAGATTTAGCAGCACCCCTGGACTGATATGGCAGACTAAGCAGCATCCCTTGACTGATACAGCAGACTTAGATGCACCCTGGAATGATACGGGAGACAGAGCACCCTGGACTGATATGGTAGCACCCCTGTGCAGATACAGCAGACTTAGATGTACCCTGGACTGAGATGGCAGATAGGGTGCCCCTAGACTGATACGGCATTCATGGCCCACCTGGACTGAGATAGCAGACTTATCAGCACCCCTGAACTGATACAGCAGACTTAGCATCACCCATGTACTGATACGGCAGACAGGGAAACCCTAAACCGATAAGGCAGATGAGGCACCCCTGGACTGAGACAGCAGACTTAGCAGCACCCCTGGACTGATACAACAGACTTAGCAGAACCCCTGTACTAACACGTCAGACTTATCAGCACTATTGAACTGATACAGCAGACAGGTCACCCCTAGACTGATACTGCCAACAGGGCACCCCTGGACTTAGATGGCAGACTTTGCAGCACTCCTGGGCCCATACGGCAGACTTAGCAGCACCCCTGGACTGATACGGCAGCAAGGGCACTCCTATACTGAGATGGCAGCCTTATCAGCACACATAAACTGAGACGGCATACGTAGCAGCACCCCTGGACTGATACGGCAGATTTAGCAGCACCCCTGGACTGATACAGCAGACTTAGCAGAACCCCTGTTCTAACACGTCAGACTTATCAGCACTATTGAACTGATATGGCAGACAGGTCACCCCTAGACTGATACGGCAGACAGGACCCCCCCCCCCCCCCCTGGACTGAGACGGCAGACTTTGCAGCACTCCTGGGCCCATATGGTAGACTTAGCAGCACCCCTGGACTGATACGGAAGACAGGACACCCCTAGACTGAAACAGCAGACAGTACACCCCTGGACTGAGATGGCAGATTTAGCAGCACCCCTGGACTGATATGGCAGACTAAGCAGCACCCCTGGACTGATACGGCAGACAGGTCACCCCAGGACTGACATGGCAGACAGGTCATCCCTAGACTGATATGGCAGACAGGGCACCCCTGGACTGATATGGCAGGCTGTGCACCCATGGACTGATACGGCAGACAAGACACCCCTAGACTGAAACAGCAGACCGTACACCCCTGGACTGAAATGGCAGATTTAGCAGCACCCCTGGACTGATATGGCAGACTAAGCAGCTCCCCTGGACTGATACGGCAGACTTAGATGCACCCTGGAATGATACTGCAGACAGAGCACCCTGGACTGCTACGGTAGCACCCCATGTGCATATACAGCAGACTTAGATGCACCCTGTACTTATATGGCAGATAGGGCACCCCTAGACTGATATGGCAGACAGGGCACACCTGGACTGAGATGGCAGACTTAGCAGCACCCCTAGACTGATACAGCAGACAGGGCACCTCTGGACTGATACTGCATACAGGTCCCACCTGGACTGAGATGGCAGACTTCTCAGCACCCCTGGACTGATACAGCATACTTAGCATCACCCCTGGACTGATATGGCAGTCAGGGAACCCCTAGACCGATATGGCAGACGGGGCATCTCTGGACTGAGACGGCAGATTTAGCAGCACCCCTGGACTGATACAGCAGACTTAGCAGCAACTCTGTACTTATAAAGATGACAGGGCATCCCTAGACTGATAAGGCAGACAGGGCATCCCTGGACTGAGACAGCAGACTTAGCAGCACACCTAAACTGATATGGCATACTTAGCAGCACCCCTGTACTGATACAGCAGACTTAGCAGCACCCCTGGACTGATACGGCAAACTTAGCAGAACCCCTGTACTAACACGTCAGACTTATCAGCACTATTGAACTGATACGGCAGACAGGTCACCCCAGGACAGAGACGGCAGACTTTGCAGCACTCCTGGGCCCATACGGCAGACTTAGCAGCACCCCTGGACAAAAACTGCAGACAGGGCACCCCTGGACTGATAAAGTAAACATAGCAGCACCCCTGGACTGATAAGGCAGACTTAGCAGCACCTCTGGACTGATACGGCAGACTTATCAGTACTATTGAACTGATACAGCAGACAGGTAAACCCTAGACTGATACGGCAGACAGGACCCCCCTGGACTGAGACGGCAGACTTTGCAGCACCCCTGGACTGATACGGCAGATAGGGCACCCCTATACTGAGATGGCAGCCTTATCAGCACCCCTGGACTGATACAGCAGAATAAGCAGCACCCCTGGTCTGATACAGCAGACTTAGATGCACCCTGGACTGATATGGCAGACAGGGCACCCCTGGACAGATACGGCAGACTTAGCAGCACCCCTGTGCAGATACTGCAGACTTAGAAGCACCCTAGACTAATACGGCAGACAGGGCACCCTTAGACTGATATGGCAGACAGGGCACCCCTGGACTGATATGGCAGGCTGTGCACCCATGGACTGATACGGCAGACTTAGACGCACCCTGGAATGATACGGCAGACAGAGCACCTTGGACTGATACGGTAGCACCCCTGTGCAGATACTGCAGACTTAGAAGCACCCTAGACTAATACGGCAGACAGGGCACCCTTAGACTGATATGGCAGAAAGGGCACCCCTGGACTGATATGGCAGGCTGTGCACCCATGGACAAATACGGCAGACTTATAAGCACCACTGACCTAAGACAGACAGGTCACCCCTAGACTGATACGGCAGACAGGACCCCCCTGGACTGAGACGGCAGACTTAGCAGCACAACTGGACTGATACTGCAGACAGGACACCCCTAGACTGAAACAGCAGACAGTACACCCCTGGACTGAGAGGGCAGATTTAGCAGCACTCCTGGACTGATATGGCAGACTAAGCAGCACCCCTGGAATGATACGGCAGACAGAGCACCCTGGACTGATACGGTAGCACCCCTGTGCAGATACAGCAGACTTAGATGCACCCCTGGACTGATAAAGCAGACTTAGCATCACCCCTGGACTGATATGGCAGACAGGGAACCCCTAGACTGATGGCAGACGGGGCATCTCTGGACTGATATGGCATACTTAGCAGCACCCCTGGACTGATAAGGCAGACTTAGCAGCACTCCTGGGCCCATACGGCAGACTTAGCAGCACCCCTGGACTGAAACGGCAGACAGGGCACCCCTATACTGAGATGGCAGACTTATAAGCACCCCTGGACTGATACAGCAGAATAAGCAGCACCCCTGGACTGATACAGCAGTCTTAGACGCACCATGGAATGATACTGCAAACAGCACCCTGGACTGATACGGTAGCACCCCTGTGCAAATACGGCAGACTTATAAGCATCACTGGCCTAAGACAGACAGGTCACCCCTAGACTGATACGGCAGACAGGACCCCCCTGGACTGAGACGGCAGACTTAGCAGCACTCCTGGGCCCATATGGCAGACTTAGCAGCACAACTGGACTGATACAGCAGACAGGACACCCCTAGACTGAGATGGCAGATTTATCAGCACCCCTGGACTGATATGGCAGACTTAGATGCACCCTGGAATGATACGGCAGACAGAGCACCCTGGACTGATATGGTAGCACCCCTGTGCAGATACAGCAGACTTAGATGCACCCTGGACTTATATGGCAGATAGGGCACCCCTAGACTGATATGGCAGACAGGGCACCCCTGGACTGATACGGCATACAGGGCCCATCTGGACTGAGATAGCAGACTTATCAGCACCCCTGAACTGATACAGCAGACTTAGCATCACCCATGGACTGATACGGCAGACAGGGAAACCCTAGACCGATAAGGCAGATGAGGCACCCCTGGACTGAGACGGCAGACTTAGCAGCACCCCTGGACTGATACAGCAGACTTAGCAGAACCCCTGTACTAACACGTCAGACTTATCAGCACTATTGAACTGATACAGCAGACAGGTCACTCCTAGACTGATACTGCCGACAGGGCACCCCTGGACTGAGATGGCAGACTTTGCAGCACTCCTGGGCCCATACGGCAGACTTAGCAGCACCGCTGGACTGATACGGCAGACAGGGCACCCCTGGACAGATACGGCAGACTTAGCAGCACTCCTGTGCAGATACTGCAGACTTAGAAGCACCCTAGACTGATACGGCAGACAGGGCACCCTTAGACTGATATGGCAGACAGGGCACCCCTGGACTGATATGGCAGGCTGTGCACCCATGGACTGATACGGCAGACTTATAAGCACCACTGACCTAAGACAGACAGGTCACCCCTAGACTGATACGGCAGACAGGACCCCCCTGGACTGAGATGGCAGACTTAGCAGCACTCCTGGGCCCATATGGCAGACTAAGCAGCTCCCCTGGACTGATACAGAAGACTTAGACTCACCCTGGAATGATACTGCAGACAGAGCACCCTGGACTGATACGGTAGCACCCCTGTACAGATACAGCAGACTAAAGGTGGGTACACACTAACAGATATATCTGCAGATCAATTGATCTGCAGATATATCTATGGACGGATCGGGCAGTGTGTTCAGCATACACACTGCTCGATCCGTCGGGGACTGACGTCATGAACTGGGCGGGCGTATACACACGCCCGCCCAGTTCAGCTGTCAATCACCGCCGGCCGCCGCAGCATGTGTACGGGCGGTTGGCCGACCACCCCGTACACACACAGCGACGCGCCAATATATCGGTAGATATATTGGCCGTCGGCTGTGCTGCGGGGCCGACGCGATACGTCTGTGAACGACCGAGTTCACAGACGTATCGGCCGTACACACTGGCCGACGGTCCCGCGATATATCGGCCGTTCAAGAGAACGGCCGATATATCGACCAGTGTGTACGGGACTTTAGATGCACCCTGGACTTATATGGCACATAGGGCACCCCTAGACTGAGACGGCATACAGGTCCCACCTGGACTGAGATGGCAGACTTCTCAGCACCCCTGGACTGATACAGCATACTTAGCATCACCCCTGGACTGATATGGCAGACAGGGAACCCCTAGACCGATATGGCAGACGGGGCATCTCTGGACTGAGACGACAGATTTAGCAGCACCCCCGGACTGATACAGCAGACTTAGCAGCAACCCTGGACTTATAAAGATGACAGGGCATCCCTAGACTGATACGGCAGACAGGGCACCCCTGGACTGAGACAGCAGACTTAGCAGCACACCTAAACTGATACGGCATACTTAGCAGCACCCCTGGACTGATACGGCAGATTTAGCAGCACCCCTGCACTGATACAGCAGAATTAGCAGAACCCCTGTTCTAACACGTCAGACTTATCAGCACTATTGAACTTATATGGCAGACAGGTCACCCCTAGACTGATATGGCAGACAGGACCCCCCTGGACTGAGATGGCAGACTTTGCAGCACTCCTGGGCCCATACGGAAGACTTAGCAGCTCCCCTGGACTGATACGGCAGCAAGGGTACCCCTATACCGAGATGGCAGCCTTATCAGCACCCCTGGACTGAGACGGCAGAATAAGCAGCACCCCTGGACTAATACAGCAGACTTAGATGCACCCTGGACTGATATGGCAGACAGGGCACCCCTGGACAGATACGGCAGACTTAGCAGAAACTCTGGACTGACACGGCAGACTAATCAGCATCACTGAACTGATATTGCAGACAGGTCACCCCTAGACTGATACGGCAGAAAGGCCACTCCTAGACTGATATGGCCGACAGGGCACCACTGGACTGATTCGGAAGACTTAGCAGCATCACTGGACTGATACAGCAGACAGGGCACCCCTAGACTGATACTGCCGACAGGGCACCCCTGGACTGAGATGGCAGACTTTGCAGCACTCCTGGGCCCATACGGCAGACTTAGCAGCACCCCTGGACTGATACGGCAGCAAGGGTACTCCTATACCGAGATGGCAGCCTTATCAGCACCCCTAGACTGATACGGCAGAATAAGCAGCACCCCTGGACTGATACAGCATACTTAGATGCACCCTGAACTGATATGGCAGACAGGGCACCCCTGGACAGATACGGCAGACTTAGCAGAACCTCTGGACTGACACGGCAAACTAATCAGCATCACTGAACTGATATTGCAGACAGGTCACCCCTAGACTGATACGGTAGAAAGGCCACTCCTAGACTGCTATGGCCGACAGGGCCCCACTGGACTGATTCGGTAGACTTAGCAGCATCACTGGACTGATACTGCCGACAGGGCACCCCTGGACTGATATGGCAGACATGGCACCCCTGGACTGAGATGGCAGACTTAACTGCACCCCTGGACTGATACGTCAGTATTAGCAGCACCCCTAGACTGATTTAACAGACTTAGCAGCACCCCTGGACTGATATGGTAGACTTAGCAGCACCGCATGACTGATTCAGCAGACTTAGCAGCACCCCTGGATTGATACAGCAGACTTAGCAGAACCTCTGGACTGCTGACACGGCAGACTTATCAGCACCACTGAACTGATATTGCAGACAGGTCACCCCTAGACTGATACGGCTGACGGGGCACCACTGGACTGATTCAGAAGACTTAGCAGCATCCCTGGACTGATACTGCAGACAGGACACTCCTGGACTGATACAGCAGAATTAACAGCACCCCTGAACTGATACGGCAGACTTAGCAGCACCCCATAACTGGTACAGCAGACTTAACAGCACCCCTGGACTGATACAGCAGACATAGCAGCACCTCTGGACTGACACAACAAACTTAGCAGAACCCCTGGACTAACACGGCAGACTTATCAGCACCACTGACCTGATTAGGACAGACAGGTCACCCCTAGACTGATATGGCAGACAGGGCACCCCTAGACTGATAAGGCAGACAGGACACCCCTGGACTGAGACAGCAGACTTAGCAGCACCCCTGGACCCATACGGCAGACATAGCAGAACCCCTGGACTGATACGACAGACAGGGCACCCCTATACTGAGATGGCAGCCTTATCAGCACCCCTGGACTGATACGGCAGAATAAGCAGCACCCCTGGAATGATACAGCAGACTTAGATGCACCCTGGACTGATATGGCAAACAGGGCACCCCTGGACAGATACGGCAGACTTAGCAGCACCCTAGACTGATACGGCAGACAGGGCACCCTTAGACTGATATGGCAGACAGGACACCCCTGGACTGGTATAGTAGGCTGTGCACCCATGGACTGATACGGCAAACTTATCAGCACCACTGACCTATGATAGACAGGTCACCCCTAGACTGATATAGCAGACAGGTCAGCCCTAGACTGATACGGCAGACAGGACCCCCCTGGACTGAGACGGCAGACTTAGCAACACTCCTGGGCCCATACGGCAGACTTAGCAGCACCCCTGGACTGATACCGCAGACAGGACATCCCTAGACTGATACGGCAGACAGTGCAACCCTAGATTGAGATGGCAGATTTAGCAGCACCCCTGGACTGAGATGGCAGACTTATCAGCGCCCCTGGACTGATACAGCAGACAATGAACCCCTAGACTGATTTGGCAGACAGGGCACCCCTGGACTGAGACAGCAGACAGGGCACCTCTGGCCTGATATGGCACAGAGGGCCCACCTGGACTGAGATAACAGACTTATCAGTACCCCTGGACTAATGCAGCATACTTAGCATCACCCCTGGACTGATATGGCAGACAGGGTACCCCTAGACCAATATGTCAGACGGGGCACCCCTGGACTGAGACGGCAGACTTAGCAGCACCCATAGACTGAGATTGCATACTTAGCAGCACCCATGGACTGATACGGCAGACTTAGAAGCACCCCTGTACTGATATGGCAGACAGGGCACCCCTGGACTGATACAGCAGGCTTAACAGCACCCCTGGACTGATACAGTAGACTTAGAAGCACCCTTTACTGATACGGCAGACAGGGCACCCCTGGACTGATACGGCAGACTTAGAAGCACATTGGTCTGATACAGCAGATAGGGTACCCTTGTACTGATACAGCAGACAGGGCACCGCTGGACTGATACGGCAGACTTAGATGCACCCATGTGCAGATACGGCAGAATTAGATGCACCCTAGACTGATACGGCAGACAAGGCACCCCTAGACAGATATGGCAGACAGGGCATCACTGGAATGAAACGGCAGACAGGACCCCCCTGGACTGAGATGGCAGACTTATCAGCGCCCTTGGACTGATATAGCAGACATAGCAGCAACCCTGGACTGATATGGCAGACAGGGAACTCCTAGACTGCTACGGCAGACAGGGCACCCCAGGACTGAGATGGCAGACTTAGCAGCACCCTGGACTGACATAGCAGACTTAGCAGCACCACTTGACTGATAAGGCAGACTTAGAAGCACCCTGGGCTGATACGACAGACAGGGCACCACTGTACTGACACGGAAGACAGGGCACCCCTGGATTGATACGGCAGACAGGGCACCTTTGGACTGAGAAGGCAGACTTAGATGGACCCTGGACTGATACAGCAGACACGGCACCCCTGGACTGATACGGCAGACTTAGATGCACCCTAGACTGATACGGCAGACAAGGCACCTCTAGACAGATATGGCAGACAGGCACCACTGGAATGATATGGCAGACAGGACCCCCCTGGACTGAGACGGCAGACTTATCAGCAACCTTTGACTGATACAGCATACTTGGCAGCACCCCTGGACTGATACTGTAGACAGGGAACCCTTAGACTGATACGGCAGACAGGGTACCCCTGGCTGAAACTGCAGAGAGGGTCCACCTGGACTGAGACAGCAGACTTATCAGCACCCCTGGACTGATATAGCAGACTTAGAAGCACCCTGGACTGATACGGCAGACAGGGCACCCCTGGACTGATACGGCAGACAGGGCACCCCTGGACTGAAATGGCAGACAGGGCACCGCTAGACTGATATGGCAGACAGGGCACCCCTGGACTGATATGGCAGACAGGGCACCCATAGACTGATATGGCAGACTTAGCAGACTTAGAAGCACCCCTGGACTGATACAGCAGACAGGGCACCCCTGGACTGATACGGCAGACAGGGCACCCCTTTACTGATACGGCAGACAGGGCACACCTGGACTGAGATGGCCAACTTATCAGCACCCCTGGACTGATACAGCATACTTGACAGCCCCCCTGGACTGATATGGCAGACAGGGAACCCCTGGACTGATACGACAGTCAGGGCACCCCTGGACTGAGACGGCATACAGGGCCCACCTGGACTGAGATGAGAGACTTATCAGCACCCCTGGACTGATACAGCAGACTTCGCATCACCCCTGGACTGATACAGCAAACAAGGCACCCCTGGACTGAGATGGCAGACAGGGCACCCCTGGACTAAGATGGTAGACTTAGCAGCACCCCTGGACTGATACAGCAAAATTAACACCACCCCTGGACTGAAAAGGCAGAATTAGAAGCACCCTGGACTGATACGGCAGAGAGGGCACTCCTGGACTGATAATGCAGACAGGGCACCCCTGGACTGATACTGAAGTCTTAGCAGCACCCCTGGACTAATACAGCAGACTAAGCAGCACCCCTGGACTGATGCGGCAGACTTAGCAGCACCCCTGGACTGATACGGCAGACAGGGCACCCCTGGACTAATACAGCAGACTTAACAGCACCCCTGGACTGATACGGCAGACTCAGCAGCACCCCTGGACTGATACTGCAGACTTAGCAGCACCCATGGACTGATACGGCAGACAGGGCACAACTGGACTGATACAGCAGACAGGGAACCCCTGGACTGAAATGGCAGACAGGGCACCCCTAGACTGATATGTCAGACATGGCTCCCCTGGACTGATATGGCAGACAGGACACCCTTGGACTGATACAGAAGACTGTGCACCCATAGCCTGATACGGCTGACTTAGCAGTACCCCTTAACTGATACAGCAGACTTAGAAGCACCCCTGGACTGATACAGCAGACAGGGCACCCCTTTACTGATACGGCAGACAGGGCACACCTGGACTGAGACGGGCAACTTATCAGCACCCCTGGATTGATACAGCATACTTAGCAGCACCTCTGGACTGATACGGCAGACAGGGTACCCCTAGACTGATACGGCAGACAGGACACCCCTGTACTGATACGCCAGATTTAGCAGCACCCCTGGACTGATTCAGTTGATTTAGCAGCACCCCTGGTCTAATACGGCATTTTTAGCAGCACCCCTGGACTGATACAGCAGATTTAGCAGCACACCTGGACTGAAACAGAAGATATGGCACCCCAAGACTGATATGGCAGATAGGGCACCCCTAGACTGATACAGCAGACAGGGCACCTTTGGACTGAGACAGCAGACTTAGCAGCACCCCTGGACTGATACAGCAGACTTAGCAGCACCCCTGGACTGATACGACAGACTTAGCAGTACCCCTGGACAGATACATAGACAGTGCACACCTGGACTTATACAGCAGACAGGGCACCCCTGACTGATACAGCAGACTTAGCAGCACCCCTGGACTGATACAGCAGACTTAGCAGCACCCCTGTACTGACACTGCAGACTTAGCAGCAGCCCTGGACTGATACGACAGACTTAGCAGTACCCCTGGACAGATACATAGACAGTGCACACCTGGACTTATACAGCAGACAGGGCACCCCTGGACTGATATGGCAGACAGGGCACCCCTGAACTTATAAACCAGACAGGGCACCCCAGGACTTATACAGCAGACGGGGTACCTCTGGACTGATACAGTAGACAGGGCACCCCTGGACTGATACAGCAGAGAGAGCACCCCTTTCAGATACAGCAGACAGAGCACCCGCCCCATGCCACACTACCAAGTACTGCAAACGGACATGTCCGTACAGTACACTCTCCAATGTGGGAATGAAGATGGCACAGATCACCGGGGACTTACACTACCATTGAAAAGTTTGGGGTCACCCAGACAATTTCGTGTTTTCCATGGAAACACACATTTATTTATCAAATTATTTGCAAAATGAATAGAACATATAGTCAAGACATTGCCAAGGTTAGAAATATTGATTTTTATTTGAAATAATAATTTTGTCCTTCAAACTTTGCTTTCGTCAAAGAATGCTACCTTTGCAGCAATTACATCATTGCAGACCTTTGGCATTCTAGCTGTTAATTTGTTGAGGTAATCTGAAGATATTTAACCCCATGCTTCCTGAAGCACCTCCCACAAATTGGATCAGCTTGATAGGCACTTTTTTGCATACCATACGGTCAAGCTGCTCCCAAAACAGCTCAATGGGGTTGAAATCTGGTGACTACACTGGCCACTCCATTACAGACAGAATACCAGCCACCTGCTTCTTCCCTAAATAGTTCTTGCATAATTTGGAGGTGTGCTTTGAGTCATGGTCATGGAGGAAATTGGCTCCAATCAAGCGCTGTCCACAGGGTATGGCATGACATTGCAAAATGGATTGATAGCCTTCCTTATTCAAAATACCTTTCACCTAGTACAAATCTCCCACTTTACCAGCACCAAAGCAGCCCCAGACCATCACATTACCTCCACAATGCTTGACAGATGGCGTCAGGCACTCTTCCAGCATCTTTTCACTTGTTCTACGTAGAGATGAGCGCCTGAAATTTTTCGGGTTTTGTGTTTTGGTTTTGGGTTCGGTTCCGCGGCCGTGTTTTGGGTTCGAACGCGTTTTGGCAAAACCTCACCGAATTTTTTTTGTCGGATTCGGGTGTGTTTTGGATTCGGGTGTTTTTTTCAAAAAACACTAAAAAACAGCTTAAATCATAGAATTTGGGGGTCATTTTGATCCCAAAGTATTATTAACCTCAAAAACCATAATTTACACTCATTTTCAGTCTATTCTGAATACCTCACACCTCACAATATTATTTTTAGTCCTAAAATTTGCACCAAGGTCGCTGTGTGAGTAAGATAAGCGACCCTAGTGGCCGACACAAACACCGGGCCCATCTAGGAGTGGCACTGCAGTGTCACGCAGGATGTCCCTTCCAAAAAACCCTCCCCAAACAGCACATGACGCAAAGAAAAAAAGAGGCGCAATGAGGTAGCTGTGTGAGTAAGATTAGCGACCCTAGTGGCCGACACAAACACCGGGCCCATCTAGGAGTGGCACTGCAGTGTCACGCAGGATGTCCCTTCCAAAAAACCCTCCCCAAACAGCACATGACGCAAAGAAAAAAAGAGGCGCAATGAGGTAGCTGTGTGAGTAAGATTAGCGACCCTAGTGGCCGACACAAACACCGGGCCCATCTAGGAGTGGCACTGCAGTGTCACGCAGGATGTCCCTTCCAAAAAACCCTCCCCAAACAGCACATGACGCAAAGAAAAAAAGAGGCGCAATGAGGTAGCTGACTGTGTGAGTAAGATTAGCGACCCTAGTGGCCGACACAAACACCGGGCCCATCTAGGAGTGGCACTGCAGTGTCACGCAGGATGTCCCTTCCAAAAAACCCTCCCCAATCAGCACATGACGCAAAGAAAAAGAAAAGAAAAAAGAGGTGCAAGATGGAATTGTCCTTGGGCCCTCCCACCCACCCTTATGTTGTATAAACAAAACAGGACATGCACACTTTAACCAACCCATCATTTCAGTGACAGGGTCTGCCACACGACTGTGACTGATATGACGGGTTGGTTTGGACCCCCCCCAAAAAAGAAGCAATTAATCTCTCCTTGCACAAACTGGCTCTACAGAGGCAAGATGTCCACCTCATCTTCACCCTCCGATATATCACCGTGTACATCCCCCTCCTCACAGATTATCAATTTGTCCCCACTGGAATCCACCATCTCAGCTCCCTGTGTACTTTGTGGAGGCAATTGCTGCTGGTCAATGTCTCCGCGGAGGAATTGATTATAATTCATTTTAATGAACATCATCTTCTCCACATTTTCTGGATGTAACCTCGTACGCCGATTGCTGACAAGGTGAGCGGCGGCACTAAACACTCTTTCGGAGTACACACTTGTGGGAGGGCAACTTAGGTAGAATAAAGCCAGTTTGTGCAAGGGCCTCCAAATTGCCTCTTTTTCCTGCCAGTATAAGTACGGACTGTGTGACGTGCCTACTTGGATGCGGTCACTCATATAATCCTCCACCATTCTATCAATGTTGAGAGAATCATATGCAGTGACAGTAGACGACATGTCCGTAATCGTTGTCAGGTCCTTCAGTCCGGACCAGATGTCAGCATCAGCAGTCGCTCCAGACTGCCCTGCATCACCGCCAGCGGGTGGGCTCGGAATTCTGAGCCTTTTCCTCGCACCCCCAGTTGCGGGAGAATGTGAAGGAGGAGATGTTGACAGGTCGCGTTCCGCTTGACTTGACAATTTTGTCACCAGCAGGTCTTTCAACCCCAGCAGACTAGTGTCTGCCGGAAAGAGAGATCCAAGGTAGGCTTTAAATCTAGGATCGAGCACGGTGGCCAAAATGTAGTGCTCTGATTTCAACAGATTGACCACCCGTGAATCCTTGTTAAGCGAATTAAGGGCTGCATCCACAAGTCCCACATGCCTAGCGGAATCGCTCCCTTTTAGCTCCTTCTTCAATGCCTCCAGCTTCTTCTGCAAAAGCCTGATGAGGGGAATGACCTGACTCAGGCTGGCAGTGTCTGAACTGACTTCACGTGTGGCAAGTTCAAAGGGCATCAGAACCTTGCACAACGTTGAAATCATTCTCCACTGCACTTGAGACAGGTGCATTCCACCTCCTATATCGTGCTCAATTGTATAGGCTTGAATGGCCTTTTGCTGCTCCTCCAACCTCTGAAGCATATAGAGGGTTGAATTCCACCTCGTTACCACTTCTTGCTTCAGATGATGGCAGGGCAGGTTCAGTAGTTTTTGGTGGTGCTCCAGTCTTCTGTACGTGGTGCCTGTACGCCGAAAGTGTCCCGCAATTTTTCTGGCCACCGACAGCATCTCTTGCACGCCCCTGTCGTTTTTTAAAAAATTCTGCACCACCAAATTCAAGGTATGTGCAAAACATGGGACGTGCTGGAATTTGCCCATATTTAATGCACACACAATATTGCTGGCGTTGTCCGATGCCACAAATCCACAGGAGAGTCCAATTGGGGTAAGCCATTCCGCGATGATCTTCCTCAGTTGCCGTAAGAGGTTTTCAGCTGTGTGCGTATTCTGGAAAGCGGTGATACAAAGCGTAGCCTGCCTAGGAAAGAGTTGGCGTTTGCGAGATGCTGCTACTGGTGCCGCCGCTGCTGTTCTTGCGGCGGGAGTCCATACATCTACCCAGTGGGCTGTCACAGTCATATAGTCCTGACCCTGCCCTGCTCCACTTGTCCACATGTCCGTGGTTAAGTGGACATTGGGTACAACTGCATTTTTTAGGACACTGGTGAGTCTTTTTCTGACGTCCGTGTACATTCTCGGTATCGCCTGCCTAGAGAAGTGGAACCTAGATGGTATTTGGTAATGGGGGCACACTGCCTCAATAAATTTTCTAGTTCCCTGTGAACTAACGGCGGATACCGGACGCACGTCTAACACCAACATAGTTGTCAAGGCCTCAATTATCCGCTTTGCAGTAGGATGACTGCTGTGATATTTCATCTTCCTCGCAAAGGACTGTTGAACAGTCAATTGCTTACTGGAAGTAGTACAAGTGGGCTTACGACTTCCCCTCTGGGATGACCATCGACTCCCAGCGGCAACAACAGCAGCGCCAGCAGCAGTAGGCGTTACACGCAAGGATGCATCGGAGGAATCCCAGGCAGGAGAGGACTCGTCAGAATTGCCAGTGACATGGCCTGCAGGACTATTGGCATTCCTGGGGAAGGAGGAAATTGACACTGAGGGAGTTGGTGGGGTGGTTTGCGTGAGCTTGGTTACAAGAGGAAGGGATTTACTGGTCAGTGGACTGCTTCCGCTGTCACCCAAAGTTTTTGAACTTGTCACTGACTTATTATGAATGCGCTGCAGGTGACGTATAAGGGAGGATGTTCCGAGGTGGTTAACGTCCTTACCCCTACTTATTACAGCTTGACAAAGGGAACACACGGCTTGACACCTGTTGTCCGCATTTCTGGTTAAATACCTCCACACCGAAGAGCTGATTTTTTTGGTATTTTCACCTGGCATGTCAACGGCCATATTCCTCCCACGGACAACAGGTGTCTCCCCGGGTGCCTGACTTAAACAAACCACCTCACCATCAGAATCCTCCTGGTCAATTTCCTCCCCAGCGCCAGCAACACCCATATCCTCCTCATCCTGGTGTACTTCAACACTGACATCTTCAATCTGACTATCAGGAACTGGACTGCGGGTGCTCCTTCCAGCACTTGCAGGGGGCGTGCAAATGGTGGAAGGCGCATGCTCTTCACGTCCAGTGTTGGGAAGGTCAGGCATCGCAACCGACACAATTGGACTCTCCTTGTGGATTTGGGATTTCGAAGAATGCACAGTTCTTTGCTGTGCTGCTTTTGCCAGCTTGAGTCTTTTCATTTTTCTAGCGAGAGGCTGAGTGCTTCCATCCTCATGTGAAGCTGAACCACTAGCCATGAACATAGGCCAGGGCCTCAGCCGTTCCTTGCCACTCCGTGTGGTAAATGGCATATTGGCAAGTTTACGCTTCTCCTCCGACAATTTTATTTTAGGTTTTGGAGTCCTTTTTTTTCTGATATTTGGTGTTTTGGATTTGACATGCTCTGTACTATGACATTGGGCATCGGCCTTGGCAGACGACGTTGCTGGCATTTCATCGTCTCGGCCATGACTAGTGGCAGCAGCTTCAGCACGAGGTGGAAGTGGATCTTGATCTTTCCCTAATTTTGGAACCTCAACATTTTTGTTCTCCATATTTTAATAGGCACAACTAAAAGGCACCTCAGGTAAACAATGGAGATGGATACTAGTATACAATTATGGACTGCCTGCCGACTGCAGACACAGAGGTAGCCACAGCCGTGAACTACCGTACTGTACTGTGTCTGCAGCTAATATAGACTGGTTGATAAAGAGAAGATGTCTATGTAACTATGTATGTATAAAGAAGAATGAAAAAAATCCACGGTTAGGTGGTATTACAATTATGGACGGACTGCCTGCCGAGTGCAGAGACACAGAGGTAGCCACAGCCGTGAACTACCGTACTGTGTCTGCTGCGACTGGATGATAAATGATATAAAAAATATATATATATCACTACTGCAGCCGGACAGGTATATATTATATATTATATAATGACGGACCTGCTTGACACTGTCTGTCAGCAGAATGAGTTTTATTTTTATAGAATAAAAAATAAAAAAACACACAAGTGAAGTCACACGACGAGTGTTTAACTTTTTCAGGCAATCACAATATAAGTATACTACTAACTATACTGGTGGTCAGTGTGGTCAGGTCACTGGTCAGTCACACTGGCAGTGGCACTCATGCAGCAAAAGTGTGCACTGTTTAATTTTAATATAATATGTACTCCTGGCTCCTGCTATAACCTATAACTGGCACTGCAGTAGTGCTCCCCAGTCTCCCCCACAATTATAAGCTGTGTGAGCTGAGCAGTCAGACAGATATATAATATATATAGTAGAGATGAGCGGGTTCGGTTTCTCTGAATCCGAACCCGCCAGAACTTCATGTTTTTTTTCACGGGTCCGAGCGACTCGGATCTTCCCGCCTTGCTCGGTTAACCCGAGCGCGCCCGAACGTCATCATGACGCTGTCGGATTCTCGCGAGGCTCGGATTCTATCGCGAGACTCGGATTCTATATAAGGAGCCCGCGTCGCCGCCATTTTCACACGTGCATTGAGATTGATAGGGAGAGGACGTGGCTGGCGTCCTCTCCGTTTAGAATTAGAATAGATTAGAGAGACACTTGATTTACTAATTTTGGGGAGCATTAGGAGTACTCAGTAGTGTACAGTGCAGAGTTTTGCTGATAGTGACCAGTGACCACCACTTTTATTTATAATCCGTTCTCTGCCTGAAAAAAGCGATACACAGCACACAGTGACTCAGTCACATACCATATCTGTGTGCACTGCTCAGGCTCAGGCCAGTGTGCTGCATCATCTATTATCTATATATAATATTATATATATCTGTCTGACTGCTCAGCTCACACAGCTTATAATTGTGGGGGAGACTGGGGAGCACTACTGCAGTGCCAGTTATAGGTTATAGCAGGAGCCAGGAGTACATAATATATTATATAGTGAGTGACCACCAGACACACAGTGCAGTTTATTTAATATATCCGTTCTCTGCCTGAAAAAAGCGATACACACAGTGACTCAGTCAGTCACATACCATATCTGTGTGCACTGCTCAGGCTCAGGCCAGTGTGCTGCATCATCTATATATATATTATATATCTGTCTGACTGCTCAGCTCACACAGCTTATAATTGTGGGGGAGACTGGGGAGCACTACTGCAGTGCCAGTTATAGGTTATAGCAGGAGCCAGGAGTACATAATATTATATTAAAATTAAACAGTGCACACTTTTGCTGCTGGAGTGCCACTGCCAGTGTGACTAGTGACCAGTGACCTGACCACCAGTATATAATATTAGTAGTATACTATCTCTTTATCAACCAGTCTATATTAGCAGCAGACACAGTACAGTGCGGTAGTTCACGGCTGTGGCTACCTCTGTGTCGGCACTCGGCAGCCCGTCCATAATTGTATATACCACCTAACCGTGGTTTTTTTTTCTTTCTTTATACATACATACTAGTTACGAGTATACTATCTCTTTATCAACCAGTCTATATATTAGCAGCAGACACAGTACAGTGCGGTAGTTCACGGCTGTGGCTACCTCTGTGTCGGCACTCGGCAGCCCGTCCATAATTGTATATACCACCTAACCGTGGTTTTTTTTTCTTTCTTTATACATACATACTAGTTACGAGTATACTATCTCTTTATCAACCAGTCTATATATTAGCAGCAGACACAGTACAGTGCGGTAGTTCACGGCTGTGGCTACCTCTGTGTCGGCACTCGGCAGCCCGTCCATAATTGTATATACCACCTAACCGTGGTTTTTTTTTCTTTCTTTATACATACATACTAGTTACGAGTATACTATCTCTTTATCAACCAGTCTATATATTAGCAGCAGACACAGTACAGTGCGGTAGTTCACGGCTGTGGCTACCTCTGTGTCGGCACTCGGCAGCCCGTCCATAATTGTATATACCACCTAACCGTGGTTTTTTTTTCTTTCTTTATACATACATACTAGTTACGAGTATACTATCTCTTTATCAACCAGTCTATATATTAGCAGCAGACACAGTACAGTGCGGTAGTTCACGGCTGTGGCTACCTCTGTGTCGGCACTCGGCAGCCCGTCCATAATTGTATATACCACCTAACCGTGGTTTTTTTTTCTTTCTTTATACATACATACTAGTTACGAGTATACTATCTCTTTATCAACCAGTCTATATATTA
The DNA here is from genome assembly GCF_028390025.1 of Pseudophryne corroboree. Lineage (NCBI taxonomy): Eukaryota > Metazoa > Chordata > Amphibia > Anura > Myobatrachidae > Pseudophryne > Pseudophryne corroboree. The sequence goes on from NC_086451.1 coordinate 212,090,666, forward strand.
GCAGCAGACACAGTACAGTGCGGTAGTTCACGGCTGTGGCTACCTCTGTGTCGGCACTCGGCAGCCCGTCCATAATTGTATATACCACCTAACCGTGGTTTTTTTTTCTTTCTTTATACATACATACTAGTTACGAGTATACTATCTCTTTATCAACCAGTCTATATATTAGCAGCAGACACAGTACAGTGCGGTAGTTCACGGCTGTGGCTACCTCTGTGTCGGCACTCGGCAGCCCGTCCATAATTGTATATACCACCTAACCGTGGTTTTTTTTTCTTTCTTTATACATACATACTAGTTACGAGTATACTATCTCTTTATCAACCAGTCTATATATTAGCAGCAGACACAGTACAGTGCGGTAGTTCACGGCTGTGGCTACCTCTGTGTCGGCACTCGGCAGCCCGTCCATAATTGTATATACCACCTAACCGTGGTTTTTTTTTCTTTCTTTATACATACATACTAGTTACGAGTATACTATCTCTTTATCAACCAGTCTATATATTAGCAGCAGACACAGTACAGTGCGGTAGTTCACGGCTGTGGCTACCTCTGTGTCGGCACTCGGCAGCCCGTCCATAATTGTATATACCACCTAACCGTGGTTTTTTTTTCTTTCTTTATACATACATACTAGTTACGAGTATACTATCTCTTTATCAACCAGTCTATATATTAGCAGCAGACACAGTACAGTGCGGTAGTTCACGGCTGTGGCTACCTCTGTGTCGGCACTCGGCAGCCCGTCCATAATTGTATATACCACCTAACCGTGGTTTTTTTTTCTTTCTTTATACATACATACTAGTTACGAGTATACTATCTCTTTATCAACCAGTCTATATATTAGCAGCAGACACAGTACAGTGCGGTAGTTCACGGCTGTGGCTACCTCTGTGTCGGCACTCGGCAGCCCGTCCATAATTGTATACTAGTATCCAATCCATCCATCTCCATTGTTTACCTGAGGTGCCTTTTAGTTGTGCCTATTAAAATATGGAGAACAAAAATGTTGAGGTTTCAAAATTAGGGAAAGATCAAGATCCACTTCCACCTCGTGCTGAAGCTGCTGCCACTAGTCATGGCCGAGACGATGAAATGCCAGCAACGTCGTCTGCCAAGGCCGATGCCCAATGGCATAGTACAGAGCATGTCAAAACCAAAACACCAAATATCAGTAAAAAAAGGACTCCAAAACCTAAAATAAAATTGTCGGAGGAGAAGCGTAAACTTGCCAATATGCCATTTACCACACGGAGTGGCAAGGAACGGCTGAGGCCCTGGCCTATGTTCATGGCTAGTGGTTCAGCTTCACATGAGGATGGAAGCACTCAGCCTCTCGCTAGAAAACTGAAAAGACTCAAGCTGGCAAAAGCACCGCAAAGAACTGTGCGTTCTTTGAAATCCCAAATCCACAAGGAGAGTCCAATTGTGTCGGTTGCGATGCCTGACCTTCCCAACACTGGACGTGAAGAGCATGCGCCTTCCACCATTTGCACGCCCCCTGCAAGTGCTGGAAGGAGCACCCGCAGTCCAGTTCCTGATAGTCAGATTGAAGATGTCAGTGTTGAAGTACACCAGGATGAGGAGGATATGGGTGTTGCTGGCGCTGGGGAGGAAATTGACCAGGAGGATTCTGATGGTGAGGTGGTTTGTTTAAGTCAGGCACCCGGGGAGACACCTGTTGTCCGTGGGAGGAATATGGCCGTTGACATGCCAGGTGAAAATACCAAAAAAATCAGCTCTTCGGTGTGGAGGTATTTCACCAGAAATGCGGACAACAGGTGTCAAGCCGTGTGTTCCCTTTGTCAAGCTGTAATAAGTAGGGGTAAGGACGTTAACCACCTCGGAACATCCTCCCTTATACGTCACCTGCAGCGCATTCATAATAAGTCAGTGACAAGTTCAAAAACTTTGGGTGACAGCGGAAGCAGTCCACTGACCAGTAAATCCCTTCCTCTTGTAACCAAGCTCACGCAAACCACCCCACCAACTCCCTCAGTGTCAATTTCCTCCTTCCCCAGGAATGCCAATAGTCCTGCAGGCCATGTCACTGGCAATTCTGACGAGTCCTCTCCTGCCTGGGATTCCTCCGATGCATCCTTGCGTGTAACGCCTACTGCTGCTGGCGCTGCTGTTGTTGCCGCTGGGAGTCGATGGTCATCCCAGAGGGGAAGTCGTAAGCCCACTTGTACTACTTCCAGTAAGCAATTGACTGTTCAACAGTCCTTTGCGAGGAAGATGAAATATCACAGCAGTCATCCTACTGCAAAGCGGATAACTGAGTCCTTGACAACTATGTTGGTGTTAGACGTGCGTCCGGTATCCGCCGTTAGTTCACAGGGAACTAGACAATTTATTGAGGCAGTGTGCCCCCGTTACCAAATACCATCTAGGTTCCACTTCTCTAGGCAGGCGATACCGAGAATGTACACGGACGTCAGAAAAAGACTCACCAGTGTCCTAAAAAATGCAGTTGTACCCAATGTCCACTTAACCACGGACATGTGGACAAGTGGAGCAGGGCAGGGTCAGGACTATATGACTGTGACAGCCCACTGGGTAGATGTATGGACTCCCGCCGCAAGAACAGCAGCGGCGGCACCAGTAGCAGCATCTCGCAAACGCCAACTCTTTCCTAGGCAGGCTACGCTTTGTATCACCGCTTTCCAGAATACGCACACAGCTGAAAACCTCTTACGGCAACTGAGGAAGATCATCGCGGAATGGCTTACCCCAATTGGACTCTCCTGTGGATTTGTGGCATCGGACAACGCCAGCAATATTGTGTGTGCATTAAATATGGGCAAATTCCAGCACGTCCCATGTTTTGCACATACCTTGAATTTGGTGGTGCAGAATTTTTTAAAAAACGACAGGGGCGTGCAAGAGATGCTGTCGGTGGCCAGAAAAATTGCGGGACACTTTCGGCGTACAGGCACCACGTACAGAAGACTGGAGCACCACCAAAAACTACTGAACCTGCCCTGCCATCATCTGAAGCAAGAAGTGGTAACGAGGTGGAATTCAACCCTCTATATGCTTCAGAGGTTGGAGGAGCAGCAAAAGGCCATTCAAGCCTATACAATTGAGCACGATATAGGAGATGGAATGCACCTGTCTCAAGTGCAGTGGAGAATGATTTCAACGTTGTGCAAGGTTCTGATGCCCTTTGAACTTGCCACACGTGAAGTCAGTTCAGACACTGCCAGCCTGAGTCAGGTCATTCCCCTCATCAGGCTTTTGCAGAAGAAGCTGGAGGCATTGAAGAAGGAGCTAAAAGGGAGCGATTCCGCTAGGCATGTGGGACTTGTGGATGCAGCCCTTAATTCGCTTAACAAGGATTCACGGGTGGTCAATCTGTTGAAATCAGAGCACTACATTTTGGCCACCGTGCTCGATCCTAGATTTTAAGCCTACCTTGGATCTCTCTTTCCGGCAGACACAGGTCTGCTGGGGTTGAAAGACCTGCTGGTGACAAAATTGTCAAGTCAAGCGGAACGCGACCTGTCAACATCTCCTCCTTCACATTCTCCCGCAACTGGGGGTGCGAGGAAAAGGCTCAGAATTCCGAGCCCACCCGCTGGCGGTGATGCAGGGCAGTCTGGAGCGACTGCTGATGCTGACATCTGGTCCGGACTGAAGGACCTGACAACGGTTACGGACATGTCGTCTACTGTCACTGCATATGATTCTCTCAACATTGATAGAATGGTGGAGGATTATATGAGTGACCGCATCCAAGTAGGCACGTCACACAGTCCGTACTTATACTGGCAGGAAAAAGAGGCAATTTGGAGGCCCTTGCACAAACTGGCTTTATTCTACCTAAGTTGCCCTCCCACAAGTGTGTACTCCGAAAGAGTGTTTAGTGCCGCCGCTCACCTTGTCAGCAATCGGCGTACGAGGTTACATCCAGAAAATGTGGAGAAGATGATGTTCATTAAAATGAATTATAATCAATTCCTCCGCGGAGACATTGACCAGCAGCAATTGCCTCCACAAAGTACACAGGGAGCTGAGATGGTGGATTCCAGTGGGGACAAATTGATAATCTGTGAGGAGGGGGATGTACACGGTGATATATCGGAGGGTGAAGATGAGGTGGACATCTTGCCTCTGTAGAGCCAGTTTGTGCAAGGAGAGATTAATTGCTTCTTTTTTGGGGGGGGTCCAAACCAACCCGTCATATCAGTCACAGTCGTGTGGCAGACCCTGTCACTGAAATGATGGGTTGGTTAAAGTGTGCATGTCCTGTTTTGTTTATACAACATAAGGGTGGGTGGGAGGGCCCAAGGACAATTCCATCTTGCACCTCTTTTTTCTTTTCTTTTTCTTTGCATCATGTGCTGATTGGGGAGGGTTTTTTTGGAAGGGACATCCTGCGTGACACTGCAGTGCCACTCCTAGATGGGCCCGGTGTTTGTGTCGGCCACTAGGGTCGCTAATCTTACTCACACAGCTACCTCATTGCGCCTCTTTTTTTCTTTGCGTCATGTGCTGTTTGGGGAGGTTTTTTTGGAAGGGACATCCTGCGTGACACTGCAGTGCCACTCCTAGATGGGCCCGGTGTTTGTGTCGGCCACTAGGGTCGCTAATCTTACTCACACAGCTACCTCATTGCGCCTCTTTTTTTCTTTGCGTCATGTGCTGTTTGGGGAGGGTTTTTTGGAAGGGACATCCTGCGTGACACTGCAGTGCCACTCCTAGATGGGCCCGGTGTTTGTGTCGGCCACTAGGGTCGCTAATCTTACTCACACAGCTACCTCATTGCGCCTCTTTTTTTCTTTGCGTCATGTGCTGTTTGGGGAGGGTTTTTTGGAAGGGCCATCCTGCGTGACACTGCAGTGCCACTCCTAGATGGGCCCGGTGTTTGTGTCGGCCACTAGGGTCGCTAATCTTACTCACACAGCTACCTCATTGCGCCTCTTTTTTTCTTTGCGTCATGTGCTGTTTGGGGAGGGTTTTTTGGAAGGGCCATCCTGCGTGACACTGCAGTGCCACTCCTAGATGGGCCCGGTGTTTGTGTCGGCCACTAGGGTCGCTAATCTTACTCACACAGCTACCTCATTGCGCCTCTTTTTTTCTTTGCGTCATGTGCTGTTTGGGGAGGGTTTTTTGGAAGGGACATCCTGCGTGACACTGCAGTGCCACTCCTAGATGGGCCCGGTGTTTGTGTCGGCCACTAGGGTCGCTTATCTTACTCACACAGCGACCTCGGTGCAAATTTTAGGACTAAAAATAATATTGTGAGGTGTGAGGTATTCAGAATAGACTGAAAATGAGTGTAAATTATGGTTTTTGAGGTTAATAATACTTTGGGATCAAAATGACCCCCAAATTCTATGATTTAAGCTGTTTTTTAGTGTTTTTTGAAAAAAACACCCGAATCCAATACACACCCGAATCCGACAAAAAAAATTCGGTGAGGTTTTGCCAAAACGCGGTCGAACCCAAAACACGGCCGCGGAACCGAACCCAAAACCAAAACACTAAACCCGAAAAATTTCAGGCGCTCATCTCTAATATATAGATGATGCAGCACACTGGCCTGAGCCTGAGCAGTGCACACAGATATGGTATGTGACTGACTGAGTCACTGTGTGTATCGCTTTTTTCAGGCAGAGAACGGATATATTAAATAAACTGCACTGTGTGTCTGGTGGTCACTCACTATATAATATATTATGTACTCCTGGCTCCTGCTATAACCTATAACTGGCACTGCAGTAGTGCTCCCCAGTCTCCCCCACAATTATAAGCTGTGTGAGCTGAGCAGTCAGACAGATATATATAATATTATATATAGATAATAGATGATGCAGCACACTGGCCTGAGCCTGAGCAGTGCACACAGATATGGTATGTGACTGACTGAGTCACTGTGTGTATCGCTTTTTTCAGGCAGAGAACGGATATATTAAATAAACTGCACTGTGTGTCTGGTGGTCACTCACTATATAATATATTATGTACTCCTGGCTCCTGCTATAACCTATAACTGGCACTGCAGTAGTGCTCCCCAGTCTCCCCCACAATTATAAGCTGTGTGAGCTGAGCAGTCAGACAGATATATAATATATATAGATGATGCAGCACACTGGCCTGAGCCTGAGCAGTGCACACAGATATGGTATGTGACTGACTGAGTCACTGTGTGTATCGCTTTTTTCAGGCAGAGAACGGATATATTAAATAAACTGCACTGTGTGTCTGGTGGTCACTCACTATATAATATATTATGTACTCCTGGCTCCTGCTATAACCTATAACTGGCACTGCAGTAGTGCTCCCCAGTCTCCCCCACAATTATAAGCTGTGTGAGCTGAGCAGTCAGACAGATATATATAATATTATATATAGATAATAGATGATGCAGCACACTGGCCTGAGCCTGAGCAGTGCACACAGATATGGTATGTGACTGACTGAGTCACTGTGTGTATCGCTTTTTTCAGGCAGAGAACGGATATATTAAATAAACTGCACTGTGTGTCTGGTGGTCACTCACTATATAATATATTATGTACTCCTGGCTCCTGCTATAACCTATAACTGGCACTGCAGTAGTGCTCCCCAGTCTCCCCCACAATTATAAGCTGTGTGAGCTGAGCAGTCAGACAGATATATAATATATATAGATGATGCAGCACACTGGCCTGAGCCTGAGCAGTGCACACAGATATGGTATGTGACTGACTGAGTCACTGTGTGTATCGCTTTTTTCAGGCAGAGAACGGATATATTAAATAAACTGCACTGTGTGTCTGGTGGTCACTCACTATATAATATATTATGTACTCCTGGCTCCTGCTATAACCTATAACTGGCACTGCAGTAGTGCTCCCCAGTCTCCCCCACAATTATAAGCTGTGTGAGCTGAGCAGTCAGACAGATATATATAATATTATATATAGATAATAGATGATGCAGCACACTGGCCTGAGCCTGAGCAGTGCACACAGATATGGTATGTGACTGACTGAGTCACTGTGTGTATCGCTTTTTTCAGGCAGAGAACGGATATATTAAATAAACTGCACTGTGTGTCTGGTGGTCACTCACTATATAATATATTATGTACTCCTGGCTCCTGCTATAACCTATAACTGGCACTGCAGTAGTGCTCCCCAGTCTCCCCCACAATTATAAGCTGTGTGAGCTGAGCAGTCAGACAGATATATATAATATTATATATAGATAATAGATGATGCAGCACACTGGCCTGAGCCTGAGCAGTGCACACAGATATGGTATGTGACTGAGTCACTGTGTGCTGTGTATCGCTTTTTTCAGGCAGAGAACGGATTATAAAGTAAACTGCACTGTCCTCACTAGTAAACTCTCTCCACTCAGTCTCTACACTTCTACAGTAACAGTACTCCTCCTAGTCAGCTCCAGTAAATCTCTCTCAGTCTCTTATAATCTAAATGGAGAGGACGCCAGCCACGTCCTCTCCCTATCAATCTCAATGCACGTGTGAAAATGGCGGCGACGCGCGGCTCCTTATATAGAATCCGAGTCTCGCGATAGAATCCGAGCCTCGCGAGAATCCGACAGCGTCATGATGACGTTCGGGCGCGCTCGGGTTAACCGAGCAAGGCGGGAAGATCCGAGTCGCTCGGACCCGTGAAAAAAAACATGAAGTTCTGGCGGGTTCGGATTCAGAGAAACCGAACCCGCTCATCTCTAGTTCTACGTCTCACAAATGTTGTTCTGTGTGATCCAAACACCTCAAACTTCGATTCATCTGTCCATAACACTTTTTTACAATCTTCCTCTGTCCAATGTCTGTTTTCTTTTGCCCATATTAATCTTTTCCTTTTATTGGCCAGTCCCAGATGTTTTTTTCTTTGCCACTCTGCCTAGAAGGCCAGCATCCCAGAGTTTCCTCTTCACTGTAGACGTTGACACTGGCGTTCTGCGTGTACCATTTAATCAAGCTGCCAGTTGAGGACCTGTGAGGCGTCTATTTCTCAAAATAGAGACTATAATGTACTTGTCTCAGTTGTGCACCAGGGCCTCCTACTTCTCTTTCTACTCTGGTTAGAGGTTGTTTGTGCTGTTCTCTGTAGGGAGTAGTACACACCGTTGTAGGAAATGTTCAGTTTCTTAGCAGTTTCTCGCATGGAATAGCCTTCATTTCTAAGAACAAGAATAGTCTGTCGAGTTTCACACGAAAGTTCTCTTTTTCTTGCCATTTTGAGAGTATAATCGAACCCACAAAATTGATGCTCCAGATACTCACCTAGCTCAAAGGAAGGCCAGTTTTACAGTTTCTCTAACGAGCAAACCTGTTTTCATCTGTGCTAACATAATTGCACAAGGGTTTAAAGAGTTTTCTAATCATCAATTAGTCTTCCACCGTGATTAGCAAACACAATGTACCATTAGAACACTGGAGTGATGGTTGCTGGTAATGTGCCTCTATACAACTATGTAGATATTCCATTAAAAACCAGATGTTTGCAGCTAATATAGTCATTTACCACATTAACAATGTATTTCTGATTGATTTCATGTTATCTTCATTGAAAAAAAAGTGCTTTTCTTTTAAAAAAAAGGAAATGTATATAGGATCAAAACCTGCGAGAATCCAACAGCGGGATGGTGACGTTTTGCCTCATTTTGGGATCCAAGTCTGGCAGGAAAGTCCCAAGCCAAACGCTGATCCTGCCTCGTATCCCAATGTTTGGGGGGGTTCAGATCCTGGGTAACTGAACCCGCTCATCCCTAATTAGGACATTCTAATACCAGTATACATAACAGTATAAGACATTACTCACAGACAGTATAACATAAACATAAAAACATATATTTTAAACCTTTCTTGGTTTTCTGCTTTTTGAATGCTGGAATACACTTTAGCGCAGTGGTTTACTTCCAGACCTTATCAGAACAGAGCAGTTGTTTTCCAGTTTTATAATTAGTAATGATGGTTTCTCTAAAGGGGAGACACCTTTCAATGCTTTGCTCACCCACTTGGATATTCAGCACAAGTCCAGTAATTAATACACAGATAAATAAACGCATTTAGTGCAATTTTCCAGATTTTACCTCTTCTTCATTAGTATATGTCCTGTATGGAGTCTGGATCGGTGAGGGGTCTGCCAGCAGACTTTTGCTCCTATCGATGTGTTTCACCCCTAAAAGGAGCAATTTCAGGATGTGTGGAGTGTTTGCCCTCTTCCCCAGACCTCCATTATATACCGTGTGCTGCAGGGAAGTGCCGTGAGGCTCAGAAGGCACTGGCTAGCGCCAGAGATAGATTTACATGCAATATATGAGCAAAAGGGCAGCATAAACTCCTGGAAATTTGGTGAGTTTGGATCAAAGATGTGCTGAAAAGATAGGCCATAGACTTTTACTCCATATTATTGACTATTAAAATGATTAGAATTATGCAAAGAACATATTTCAAACATTTATTTGTATTTTTTATATACTTTACACAGTCAAAACTCTGGCACAAACGTTAGGGTGTGGTATGCAAGGTTGACAATAACTAGGCCGATAGGGTCTCTAGGTCGACACGGTGTAGGTTGACAAGTCAAAAGGTTGACAAGAGGGGTTTTTGTGTTGCTTTCACCGTACAGTGACCGGGAACCCCAATTAGTGCACCATGTCCCCTCACATGGCTCGCTTTGCTCTCCATGCTTCGGGCAAGGAGCCTCGTTCCGCTACCACTGTGCTTGGCACAGCTTACTATTCCCAATCGTAGTCTGTGTCACCCCCCCCCCCCGCACATCACTGGTGTGCTGTTCGTACCGGTAAACAGGGCCCCGACATCCTGGCATGGCCCTCGACTTCCGGTATGCGGTGACGCATTTTCACAAACAGCTGTCAACATATTGGTTGGCATTCTATTATTATCCGGACCAGGGGCATGTTAAGAGAGGAGGAGGCCCGTGTGCTGCCGCCTCCGTATGGACCCCCTCGTCTCTGCAGGAGCACTGTAGAGTCTGAGCACTAGATGGCTCAGACTCTACTGCGCATGCACAGAAATCCATGAACATGGCCTCTGCGCCAATTTCACAGGTTTTAACAGCGCCGGTGATGTCGGCGAGGGACTCCGGAGGGATATTAAAAAAATGTGCGCAGTGTATGCGGTGTGGCCCCCTCTGGACTCAGGGGCCCATGTGCACCACACACACTGTACCCATTATAGAAACGCCAGTGGTCCAGACCTTAACTTCCGGTGATGGTGCATTTCCTGTTGTGGTTTGCAGCTTTCATTTGGTTGAAATTGCGGCCGTATGGTGTCCCATTTGTAATATTCTCCTTGGTTTCTATTATGTAGCATTTTGATTTTTAGTCTAGAAATTGTGCTTTTCGCTTGGACTGCTACTAATAAAAAAAACCCCAAGGAGAATACTACCAATGGAATACCATAGGCCCATAATTTCCACCAACCGGAAGCCCATTGGTTTTCCTTCCAAAGCACTTACTGAGTTGCACTACACTCAAATTCAAAAAGAACTCTTGGCTTTAGTCTTCAAGTCATCTACAGGCATCCAGTTCTGGTTGAGACCAACAACCGCTGATTACCATTCTCTACAAACTCTTTCACATGGCCTCAGTACACATTCAACATTTCATACTCAAGCTCCAAAGATACCACCTGGATGTTGTATACAAAACGTACTCACCTCCCAGACTCAGGTGTCCCTGGTTGTCATGGAATTGGATATCCTCTCCTCCAAGTGCATGGAGGAGCTCCATGATGTGACACTCATGGATGACCTCTGACAACTGTTGTCTTGTGTTAACCTATATGACTACCCTTCTTCCATCAAGGAAGTGTCTCATGACTTCAAGTATTTCTTCACCTTCCATAATGACATGACCCTCTCTGATGGCATCCTTCTGTGTGGTCAGTGTTTTGTCATACCTTTTGCCCTACAGATTTATTTGTTCAGGAGAACCACTGGTTTGAGGCCACTACACAGTGGGCTTAGGTTGCCCTGTTTTGGCCATCTATGGCTGCTGACATTGGGCCTGATTCAGACCTGAGCATTTTCGCACAGCAGCCGTTCAGGTCTGAACTGCGTGTGCACTGTGATGCGCAGTGCACTGGCGCATCCCAGAGAGCCGAAGGCTGTCTCAGTCCTGCGATCGCCTCTGCCTGATTGATAGGCAGAGCTGTTCGCTGTACGGGAGGGGGTGGGCCGGCTGCTTTTGGCCACCATTTTAGTGGCGTGGTCTGGGCAACAAAGGCGTGCCAAAACCATGGGGGGGGGGGGGGGCATGGCAGCTGTGTGATGTCACATGCAGCCGCTGCGACCCTCACAGCGACGAGTAGCTCCTGCCAGCGTGCAGGAGCTGTACTGGTGGGGAGCTACTCTTCAAGTACAAAAGCATCGCCGCTGTGCGATGCTTTTGTACTTGTGCAGGGGGGTTGGGCCTGACATTCGGGGTGGACTAGCCCTGTGCTGGGTGTCTCCCCGCCCATTGAGCAAGTTGTTTTTACTTGTTTCCCTGCAATGCTTTATGGCCAATCATGCCGCTCACTCTTCATGGGATTCCGGACTTCCCTTTTGTCTATTTATGCATCAGATATCGTTGAGTGGGGGGGTAAAGAACACCTTGTATTAGTGGATTCATATTCCAGTTGAATTTAGATAGATGATCTTTCCAGACTGACAAGTGCCTCAATCATCAACAAAATGAAAATAAAAAATAAAAAAACTTTTCTGCACATGGGTACCATATAAGCTTCTTCCTGACAATACCATATAAGCTTCTTCCTGACAATACCATATAAGCTTCTTCCTGACAATGCCATATCTTTGTGAATGGTGAGTACCAGTTTTTCACAAGTGAGTAGAACATCTAACATGTCACCAACAGTTTTTGCTTTCCACAGTTCAAGAGATTAGCAGAAAAGGCACACTATCAGTCCAATTCTCAAGTATATAAAATACATGCTTAAGCACAGATGGATGGTCAGATCAAAATAACTGAGGTACTAATTAAGTGGGTAATTCAGACCTGTGATCACTCGCATCGCAAGTGGCATGTTTTACCCAAATGCGTACACGCAAAGCCAGATGTGTGCATGTGCCGGGCTCACCATACGATGAATGTGCAGGAATACACACACATTTTCTGTTCGCTGTCAGGAAACGACAAAGAAGCATATTGAAGGCGGTGCAGGTGCATGGCTTTGCAGGCTAGCGAAAAGGGGCGTGTAGGTGCATCTTGCGGGAGGGTGTACTAAGGACTGCAGGTGTGGTTTTTGCACGGCTGCAAAGCAAATAGCTGTTAGTGCACAGTGGGTGTTCGCATATGATGACTAAGTTTTGGGCTGTGCACGATTTGCAAACACTCAGCGCCGGTGTCCTGTCCGGCATCTCCCAGCGATTAGTTGCAAATCAAACACCCCTGTATGCAATTGAACCACCTCCACAGTCCATTTCACCTCTAGCTCCCTCTGAAATGGTATGTAGTTTATGAAACCCTGCATACAGTATGTGCAACACACAACCTATGACAAATATAACATGTGTAGTGCACATGTACAACATGTGTTGTTTGACAAGCAATTCTACACATAACACACAACTGTTTTTTTTTTATTTGAAAGGCCCTCTTTCTGTGTTCACATTGCTTTGTCATGACACATTGCTTTGAGTTGTCTATCAAACTGCATTGTACATCCAAAATACACATACTGTATTTAGATATCCCACATAAATGCCATGTTTTATTGATTAACACATTTGTTGTGTGTTTCATATAACTATATTCCCAACATAATGCTCCTTTACGGTGACCATATTAACTCTTTTTCCTGCCTCATACATGGATTACACAGGTTCTGTGGCTGGTTGATTTCAAGCCTACATTTCAGCTGGTTTTTATCAGCCACCGAACCTGTGTAATCCATCAGCATCCCAGGTAAAGAGGGTAATATGGTTACCCTACTTTACCTATATTGTTCTCTAATACTGCTTCAGGCACTAAGGCCCTCATTCCGAGTTGTTCGCTCGTTCTTTTCCTTCGCATCGGTGCGATTTTCCGCTAACTAAGCATGCGCAATGTTCGCACTGCGGCTGCGCCAAGTAAATTTGCTAAGAAGTTTGGTATTTTACTCACGGCATTACAAGGTTTTTTCATCGTTCTGGTGATCGTAGTGTGATTGACAGGAAGTGGGAGTTTCTGGGCGGAATCTGGCCGTTTTCTGGGAGTGTGTGAAAAAACGCTGCCGTTTCTGGGAAAAACGTGGGAGTGGCTGGAGAAACGGGGGAGTGTCTGGGCGAACGCTGGGTGTGTTTGTGACGTCAAACCAGGAACGACAAGCACTGAACTGATCGCACTGGAAGAGTAAGTTTGGAGCTACTCAGAAACTGCAAAGAAAAATCTTTTCGCAATATTGCGAATACTTCGTTCGCAATTCTGCTAAGCTAAGATTCACTCCCAGAGGGCGGCGGCTTAGCGTGTGCACTGCTGCGAAAAGCGGCTAGCGAGCGAACAACTCGGAATGAGGGCCTAAATTCATAGGAATTAATTTGTTCAGATGGGACTTCCATTTAAGATGGGTTGTTGCCCATAGCAACCAATCACATTCTACTTGTCTTTTATCTACCAACTTCTCCAACAAAATTACTGAAATGTGTTTGGTTGCTATGGGCAACATCACATATTAACTAGGACATCCATCTTAGTAATGTATTCCCCTAGTATGTTTTTAAGGAAAAGCATCAAAATACTCATACCAGTTTGTTTAGGTTTTATAAATACAACATTGCCATACCTCACAATAATAAGTTTACAAATTTAGGACAAAGTGTAAGGGTTTTATTTTATTTTTTTACTCATACATCTGAGATTACATAAAAAATACACAGTCAAAGATAAATGATTTTTAAATTGCATCAAATGGCACAGTAACAAGCACCTGGATGTGCAGAAAACAGGATGTCACTACCCAGTATTGAAGTACCCCATCTACTGGGCAACAAATATAACAAGAGACTGGTATCAGAATACTGGGGGAGGAAAATGTGGGCCAAATTGAGGGCGTCTCTGGGACCAATACTCAAATGCAAGAATCAACACCACAAAATGAAGAGGAAGGTGGGACAAGTTCTCAGGCTAATGCATCACAGGCAGGGAAATTAAACGGAATAGGCCAAACCCCATTCTGCAGTAGGGAGTTGGACATTCTTGACCCAAAAACCATTGAAAAAAAAACATTTTTGAAAAGATTACATGGGCGCAGGGAGCAAGGACCACATCTGGTGAGAAATCACTGTTTCCTCCTTTTTCCCCCCGGATGTTTGGGTTGTTCAGCCTGAGGTCTGCGCACGGATCTTCGAGAGGCTTGTCCAGTGGGCTCTTGTTCCTGGTCAGGTCTAGTGGATGGGCCAGGTGTCAGAGCCTCCCTGATACTCTGGCCAAGGAGGTATGCGATGGGAGGTATGCCTTGTCGAATACTGGCAGAGGTGTCACACATGCCTTGTTGCATATTGGAGGCAGTGGCGGATTTAGCGGGGGGCGATTAGGGCGACCGCCCCCCCTACACATACCGGCACCGGGATGGAGGCCGGGTCTCGCCACGGTGTTGGGAATGGGGTGGAGAGCGGCGCAGCGCGGCGGGGGAAGGGGAGAGAGAGAGAGCGTCCTGACGCGCGTACAGCGGCCTCTGTTCTGACCACGCCCCCTCCTCCCTGTATGCGCGGCAGGATGCTCTCTCTCCCCTTCCCCCGCCACGCTGCACCGCTCTCCACCCCGTTCCCAACACCGCGGCGGGACCCGGCCTCCATCCCGACTCCTCATGCTGCTGCGGACTCCAAAATACGAGTAGGTGTCAGTATATACCATGTCTCCTCCCCTCCAAGCTAAAGTGTGTGTGTGTGTGTGCCATATCTTCCACCCACCCTCCTCCTAGCTAAAGTGTGTGTGCCATGTCTCCCCCTCCCCTCCTAGCTAAAGTATCTGTATGCCATTTCTCTCCCTCTTCTCCTAACTAAAGTGTATGAAATGTCCCCCCTCCTAGCTAAAGTGTGTGTTCCACGTCTCCCCCCCTCCTCCTAGCTAAAGTGTGTGTGTGCCATGTCTCCCCCCCTCTTCTCTTAACTAAAGTGTGTGTTCCACGTCTCCCACCCCTCCCCTCCTAGCTAAAGTGTCTGTGTGCCATGTCCCCCCCTCTTTTCCTAGCTAGTATGTGTGTGCCATATCTCCCCCCCTCCTCCTAGCTAAAGTGTGTGTGCGCCACGTCTCCCCCCTCCCCTCCTAGCTAAAGTGTCTGTGTTCCATGTCTCCCCCCTCTTCTCCTAACTAAAGTGCGTGTGCCACGTCGTCGTCCCCCCTCCTCCTAGCTAAAGTGTGTGTGTGCCACGTCTCCCCCCCCCTACCCTCCTAGCTAAAGTGTCTGTGTGCCATGTCTCCCCCCTCTTCTCCTAGCTAAAGTGTGTGTCTGCTCTTGTACCGTCCCAGGCCCCAGTGTGTATGTCACCATGCCCCTCCTCCCCCAGTATTTTTGTCACCAAATCCCTCTCCTGGCCCCCGTATTTGTCACTATGTCCCTCAAAGCCCCAGTGTGTATGTTACCATGTCCCTCCAAGACAGGGACAGCTTGATGGCCATTTGAGTGGAGTGGCGGGACACATGACTGATCTGGCAGAGGACTTCCAGTCCAGAAGCGGACCTCGGACAGTGAGACATGGGACAAAGAACCGCAGGCCCGCAGCTTGGGGTGAGATACTGTTTAAGCCCTTACACTGCAATACTCGGAGTAAAGAAGGGGGCAGGCTCCCCTGTGTTTTTTTTCCTCGCTGCCCAAGTGTAAGTTAATAAGGGGGTAGGATTCCCCTTGCCCCCAGTGCCTGCATTATTTTGGCTCTTTCAGTGTACTGTAATGTGAATTTCGGCTCATTCTGCGTGCTGTAATGTGAATTTCGGCTCATTCAGTGTGCTATAATGTGAATTTCGGCTCATTCAGTGTGCTATAATGTGAATTTTGGCTCATACAGTGTGCTATAATGTGAATTTTGGCTCATTCAGTGTGCTATAATGTGAATTTTGGCTCATTCTGCGTGCTATAATGTGAATTTTGGCTCATTCTGCATGCTATAATGTGAATTTTGGCTCATTCTGCATGCTATAATGTGAATTTTGGCTCATTATGCGTGCTATAATGTGAATTTCGGCTTATTCAGTGTGCTATAATGTGAATTTCAGCTCATTCAGTGTGCTATAATGTGAATTTCAGCTCATACAGTGTGCTATAATGTGAATTTCGGCTCATTCAGTGTGCTATAATGTGAATTTCAGCTCATTCAGTGTGCTATAATGTGAATTTTGGCTCATTCAGTGTGCTACAATGTGAATTTCGGCTCATACAGTGTGTTATAATGTGAATTTCTGCTCATTCTGTGTGCTATAGAAACATAGAATTTGTCGGCAGATAAGAACCACTTGGCCCATCTAGTCTGCCCCTTTTTTTTTTACATTATTTTTTTTTATCTCTAACCTTATTTGATCCTTATTTCTTTGTAAGGAGATCCTTATGTCTATCCCATGCATGTTTAAATTGCCCTACTGTCTTAGCCTCTACCACCCCTGATGGAAGGAATGGCGATTCGCCAGTGCGCAGGGTTCTCTCCACTAACTGGCAACATTTTATTAGTAATGGCAACAATAGGAAATTTTAGAAGCGAACGGGAAGGGCATTACTAATTGGGAGGGGCTATGATTAGGAGGAGTAGTCATAATTCTTAAACCGCCCCCCCCTAAAAGTTAAGTCTAGATCTGCCACTGATTGGAGGACAGCTCACAGACCGTGGAGGACTGGTCATAGACTGAGGAGGACAGCTCATGGACCTCCCGGAGCATCTGGTCATGGAAGTTAGTGTTGATTTTTCCATGGGCAGGGCTGAAACTAGGATTGCTATCACCAGGAGCAAGACAGTAACTTTGCACCCCCCTCCAAAAAAATAATAATTTGCTTATTATTAAAATAAATTATATATATATATATATATATATATATATAAAAAATCTCACACGTTACACCACAGGGGAATCACTTATACACGTTACACCACAGTACAGCCGCTTATACATGTTACAGAACAGTACAGACGTTTATGCACGTTAAACCGCAGAGGAGATGCTTATACACATTACACTAAAGTAGAGCCGCTTATGCACATTACACCACAGAGGAGCTGCGTATACACATTACATAGATTGTATAGGGGGCACACTGACAGAGCCGGTCCTAGGCATAGGCAAACTAGGCAATTGCCTAGGGCATCTGGTATGCCTAGGGGTACAAGCAGCTTCTGCTGATTAAAATGATATGCAGCATGCCTATATTCTGTGTGTAGCATTCCGTATGCAGATACAGCCACAGTCGCACATAGTATAAAAGCATGCCGCATATCATTTTAATCAGCAGAAGCTGCTAGTGCATCCTAGCCACATAGCAATGCAAATAAGATGCATTTTCTTAAAAAATAGGCACCCGACATTAGCAGAGCTGCCAGTTGACTCACTCCAGGAACTGTGTGTGTCATTATGTGTATAAGGGCATTAATAATGTGTAACATATGTGTAAGGGGCACTATGTGTGTCATTATTATGTGTATAAGGGCACTAATAATGTGTGGCATATGTGTAAGGGACATTATGTGTGTCACTATGTGTATAAGGGCATTAACAATGTGCAGCATATGTGTAAGGGAAATGATGTGTATAAGGGCATTAATAGTGTATGTCATATGTGTAAGGGGCATTACTGTGTGGTATGTGAATAAATGCATTACCAATGTGTGGCATTATGTGTATAAGGTGCTCTACTGTGTGGTATAATGTATAGAAAGGGCACTACTGTGTGGTCTAATGTGAATAAAGAGCAATATGGTGTGGTGTAATGTGAATAAGGAGCAATATGGTGAGGTGTAATGAGAATAAAAAGCAATATGGTGTGGTGTAATGTGAATAAGAAGCAATTCAGTATGATGTTATGTGAATGAGGGGCACTACTGTGAGGAGTAACGTGTCACGGTTCAGGTAACTGGTCGTCATTTCTTACCAGTCAAGTGTCTTCTGAGGCTGGCTCTGCATTCCGGGGTCGGGTCCCAGTGATGTTGCTGATGTATATGTTCTGCATCACTTCACTGTTGGCCCGCAGCGCTGTTACAGTGCCCTTCTCAGTATACTTGTCAGGTCCCAGAATGGCGTTCTCATCCCGCCGCGACCGTCGCAGCCGTGCCTGTGCTTTCGGTGTGCAGAGAGCTGGGTGTGACGTCTCATACTCACTGCGGTCTCTGTAACTGTCCCTGTGGCCTTGCTGCGTGGGTGAACAGGTGTGGCGT